>NW_024543061.1:40927500-41035000 GCF_018167655.1 Microtus oregoni | reverse complement strand
ACAAGTCAGAAGAGCTAGCCTTGTGACAGGAACAGATGGCTCACTTAGCCAGGGCCCTGAGTAGACTGTGTAATGAAGAGACCATGTCAAACTGTAGGTCAGACATGGGAAGGCCAATAGGGGATGGGGAAATTCCTGTCAGGCAAAGCCAGACGTAGTAGCTTTTGTAGATTCAAAGGAAAATGTGAGGCAGAGGTTTAACAACTAAGCCGCCTTCCCTGGAGGGACACAGCCATCTTGGTGAGTGCTCGTGACAAAAGCTAAGGGACACAGCGACAGGATACACTCTTACCATTTCCTCTCCTGGTGCCTCCACCACCCAACTCAACCCTAACCCAAAGGTCAATGGAGCCTTGTTCCCAGGTGTGCAGTGCATGGGGACAGCCACCCCGGGCAAAGAGCATGGTCAAATGTGGAGAACAGTTTGGAACAGGAAACAAAAAATAGTTCAGCGCAGCAGGCTAACAAAATGGCGGGGCATGCAATGCTGTCTGAAAACTAACTGGCGTCCTGAGAGCTTGGCTCTTGCGGGAAATGCCTTTTCCATGTTTGTGTTTTGTTAAGTGAGGAGAGACTTGGCCTTCTTGTGCCCCTCGTTTGCTGGGGTAGAGAGAGGAATTTGCTGGAAAGAAAGTTTATGGTGACAGAGCATTGTAGCTCAGCCCCTTCACCAGCAATCGTCCTTGTATTTGCTTTCATGAAGCACAGGTTGAAATCTGCTTATAACACCATGGAGATCCTTATAAGAAATCCTTGCCTGTTAGGAGCGAGACCCATGCTTTTCCAACATTGCCGGTACACATGGCACTTTCAGGGATACAGTATTAGCAAGCCTGTAATTGGACCTAAACATTTCTATTAATCTGGTTTGGTTAGATAAAATTTATAGTTTGATCCCTACCAGTTGTACACCTTTGTTATTGTCCAGTTTCTAGCCTTAAGGAGGAAAGAAAAGGCTGTACATATTTAACCTCAGGCTTTGCCGAGATCGAAATCTAAGGCAAAGAGCTATTGGTCCCAGATAGGCAGAGCTGGCTGTGTAATGCCACCCACAAGATGCCTCCTTCCCACCCACATTAGTTTGTATAGCAGAAGGTGAAGGATGGGACCGCAAAGGTCTCTGGAGTCACCTAGGGACCAGTGTGGTTCCTTCCCCTCTCCCAGGATGGGAGGGGTTGCCTCATCCCACAGCCAAGCAGGGAGAACTTCAAAAAACTCTCTGTGGAACTGCTCAAGAGGAAAAATTCCAAAAGAAAAGATGGTGTTGGCCACCTTCATGTCAATGAGTGTCTCAATTTGGGACACCTTGCCACTGATCACCTATTCCTCAGGGAGAATTCTTGTCTCTGGCTGTATCCTGAGTTTCCCTCCCTGTGAACAGCACCGTAACGCAATGGCCATGTTATTGTATGTCATGATTTCACTGTGAGGCATCAGGCGGGGCTCTGCCGTGACTTTATCATCTCCATGTGGCCCTGGTGGAGGACCTCTGGTGGCATGCAGGTGGGCCTGCTGCCTTGGCAGGAAGGTGCAGGGCAGGCTCAGCTGGTAGTAGTGATTGCAGCCTCTGCATCTGCCTTCCCAGGTTGGCTATCTGAGGAAAGACTCTTTATGTGGCATCTCTGGGACCCTTGGGAGCCCAGTGGCCCTGCAAGGGCTTTCAGGATCTCACCATGGAAGTCCCAGGACGCCCCTTTTGTCCTACATTCTGCGAGCTGAGCTTGAATGAGAAGGGAAGGTACTCTCTCCCCATCCAGGGAAAGTGCAGCAGACGCCTCGTCCATCTTTATGCATCCCGGAGGCACTGGGTGGATATTTCGGCAGAATGTTTGTTTGTGGTCAAGGAGGCCCTCTCTCAGGAACTCTGGAGTAACTTAGTTATCCGTCCAGGAGAGGGAAGGCAGGTTGGCTGGCAGCCCAGCTGAAGGCATTGCCAGAAAAGCCAGGAGGACCTCAGAAACAGCATCACCAACTGAGATGCCCTCACCTCTTCTTTCCCAGGCTGCCTCTCAACCCCAAAGTGCTAAGGATGATGACCAGGAGATGGAGAAAAGCAGGCTGGAGAACAGACCACAGCCCTTCCTAGGTGTGGTCCCAGGGCTAGCAGATGAACATTAAATTGGGGTGTTGGATGAAGTTTAAACTTGCCTCGATTGGGCTTTTAAAACTAGGAAGTGATGGGGTTTCCTGGAGTCTCGTTATGGGGGATTGGACAAGTCTAGGGAGATGGCTCAGCAGGTCAGTACTTTCTGTGGAAGTATAAGAACCCAAGTTCAGTCCCCAGGAGGTATAGGCATACATGTAACCCTAGCACTGGGAAAGCAGAGACAGGAGGATCCCAGCTGGAATAGAAAGATCTAGGTTTAGTGAGAGTCCCTGTCTCAAAATATATGACAGAGAAGCAGTTAAGAAACAATACTGAACATCCACCTCCAACCCCCACACACATATGTACAGACAGCTAACACACAAGTGTATTCCTCCCAACACACCATGCACACATACATATAATCCCCCCCCCACACACACACACACCACACACAGTGGAATTGGACACTGAGCAGCTGAGTTAGAGCAAGTACACTAGCTTGTGTCTTTGTTGACTTCAGAGTGTTTGACACACAGGTAACAGTTGCATAACACACGTATTGATAGAGTGTGCCAGGAGACAGTCTTGCCATATTTGAAGGCTGAAGATGCTAATGTCTGAAATGTACGACTTACACTCTCCTGAATGTTCCACCATGTCCCTTCTCCCCCGTCCCCTGAACCTTTCACTCTGCAGTGCGGGCAGGGGCACAGGCACTGGGGAAGGGCAGCTTTTCCTCTTAAGTTCACCTGCTGGAAGCCTAAGAATTCAGCTAACCAAAAGCAGGCTGACAGGTGTACGGGCACACGATTTTATTATTTACGTGCATGAGCATGCATAGAAAAGCAGCGAAAGTCTGGGGGGCATTGAGGGTTGGGGGCCTTTTATTCCCTTTTAACAGGGAGGGAATGTTTGGAGCTGAGGGATAAGAAACAGAGGAGTAAGTCTCTAGAGAGGGTGAGATGGGGAGTGCGTTAGGTCTGCTGTGGGGCTCATTTGGCTTGAACCCCCTCATCCCTTCACTCTTCAGGATGTGTGTGCTTGCCATCTGTCACAGAGAGGAATGTGGCCTTCGGCCTGCACTCTGGTGTAGCCTCCCCCTGCTTCAGGCATCGCTGAGGGGTCATGTCGGAGTCGCTGACCCTGTGTGAGGTTCCCGAGGCTTGTCCCTTCCTTAAGGACAGATGCCGCCCAGAGGACTGGATGTTAGAAATGTCAGTCAAGGATCAGCTGGGGTCCTGGGGTGGAAAACTGTACTCTCAGTGTGGGTAGATACCTGGAGGCCATGCGCAGGGAGAGAAATACAGTGGTGGGCAGACAGAAGCCCAGAGCCATGTTTGCACCCCATGCTTGAAGGAACCCTTAGAGACAGGGTCACTTATGGGGACTTGCGGGCGACTGTGACCTTGAAGGTGTACGGCCAGTTTGGGATCACCCTAGAACAGGAGGAAGATGCGTTGACAGACCCCAAGTAAGGATGAAGCCTCCTGAGCGCTGAGCAGGGAGGATGGGGGACAGGAAGGCGAGGTCTGAGGAAATGGGGGCAGCTCCAGCGATACGGAGACAGCCATGGTACAGAGTATCAGTTGCTACCAGATAAGCACGTGCTGAGCTTGGATGTTGGGCTGAGTATCCCCAGATGCCTGTGCACCTCATCCTCAGGGTGTGTCTGTGATCTCTGATAATTTTACCTCCCTACTCACAGAGGATAGCATTACCCAGGAACACCTGCAGCCGTGACCTGTCCAGGACATGTAGTTAGGAAGAGGCACGGCTACATTGAGACAGGTGTGTAGGCTCCGATGCTGGCCCTTGACCCTGGGAGACAGAGCTCCAGGACCCAGAGAAACAGAGTCCTAGGCCTTGGGCTTAGCACAGGCTCAGCACCCCTGGACCTCCCACATCAGTTCTGAAGAGGGGAGATGCAATTGCTTCCCGTTTACTCCCAGGGGTGAGGGATGAGTGAACAGATGGACCACGTGGAGGAAAATAAGTTTGAAAATGTCAAATAGCTAAACAAACAAACAAACAAAAAAAACCAAATTAATGTGTTTCTCACTGAGAGAGGCTCCAGAGGCAGCCATCGGCCGACATGCTCACTGGTCCTTAAATCTTACACATACATGTGCCGATGCAGGTTTGAGTGTGCAGGTGCAGCTGTACGTGTGTGCCCTTGCATGTGGAGGTCAGAAGAGAACTTCTACCAACCGTTCTGCATGGGTTCGGAGACTCGAACTCGGGTCCTCAGACTTTCAGAAGAAGCACTTCACCAACCGAGCACTCTCCCTAGTCCTCCTTTGTTAATCTTATTAGAAACCTCTGTCCCCTGGAGACTCAGGGTCCTTTGTCCCTGTCATATCACTCTCTAAAACTTTCCAGGCCATTGGTGGGGGTGCCCTGTAATGCCTGGGATCTCCTCATTTCCCTGGCTGCCTCTCCAGGTTCACAAGGGCCAAGGCAGGCAAAGCTGCTGTTGGTAAAGCTTCTGCAGGTTTCTGTCCTTGGCCACAAGTATCTGGGTCAATAAGAACTTGGACAAGGTAGTGAGAAAACTTTTCTTCCTCTACAGAGGCAACACCACCCTCTTGAACAGGCGCCCTCCCTGGACACAACACATTTGTGGTGTTTCACTGCCCCTCGACACAGTTCTGAGATAGTTCATAGAACAGTGGAAAGGACAGCCCTCCGTGGACCAGAGACCATCCCCTGATAGGGTGTCTGGCGTTCCACTGAAGGACATCCCCCTGTATCAAAGACATCCCATCATTCTCAGCAGTTATGGTGACAGTCATCTAGGGGCTTGCCACCCTTCAACAATGGGCAGTTGGTGGCACCTGGTAGCTGAAGGAAAGAACCAGAAGTAGAAGCCACTCTCTGTGGGTGCAGCCCACCCTTACCTTTGCCTCTCCAACCTTTCACTTCTGTAGGGAGAAGACAGTACCCCCCACGCATGTACACAGACGCACACACACAGACAGAGACACACGTATAGACACACACACATGCACACAGACACACACACAGACATACACACACATGTACACACACAGACACACATAGTCGGACACACACACATACACACAAAGACACAGACACACACAGACCTCTTTCCCTCTGAGGTGGCCCTTGATAAACCTTGATAACTAATCCATTGCCAAAGAAAATGACCCTCACTTCCTCTTCTCCTCCTGGACTGCATGAGAAAAAAACATGTACAAGAGGCAGGGAGGAAAGTTCATTTTATTCTATTTTTTAAGGCGGCAGAGAAAATGAAAAGACACAAAAAAATCGAATTTGTCCATTAAGTTAAATCTTATGTCCAATTAATTGAGTAAAATTAAAATTCCATACCCAAACTCCGACTCTATTCAAGTCTGGGCTCAATGTCACCTTCTCGACAAGTCCTGCCCTGCCTGCCTTGTTTCTGAGTCCTCCCCACCATCCCTCACAAGCTTCTCGCTCTCTCTTCCAGCACACAGATGTCTTGATGGTGGTCTCTTAACCATTTGTAGCCTGTTAACTCTCTGGAGATGGAGACTTTAGTCTCTCTTGTTCAACATCTTATCCTCAGCACCTACGATGCCTGTCACATAATCGGCACTCAGTAAAGAGCTGCAGGGTGGATGGATGGATGAAAACCCCCTGGATCATTGATAGACTTCCCTGCTTGATTGTCCGGCAAGACGTCAGGGTGTCCCACTTACATTAGCTAACCTCGGAGAGGACCTTCTATTTTTTCCCTTCCTTTAATACCCCCTTTAGCCTCTCACTTTGAAGATTGCTAAAGTCAGAGTGCAGGAGATGGGCATGGAAAGTTCCAGAGCTCTGACAAATGAATCAAAATGCTGGTGTCCCTTACTCTGAGAGATAAATGGATTGGTGCTCAAACGTTCCCAGATGATAAGTTCAGGTTTCATGAGACCCGAGGCCTATACATTGTTAGGGAGAGAAACAGCCTTTATGGGGGAAACATCCCCAGAAAAGTAGGTATGAATGTTTTACCCAGAATGAGGTATTACATCAAGTCTCTCACTGAGCCTGGTGACTCTGGATCCCTTTCCTTCAGCATCTCTCTAGGCAGTTAGCCAGAGGGCTTGCACAGATGTGATTATGGTTTACAACCAGGTCCTGAGGACCACAGCTCTGTACTACCTAGGAGCTAGTTACAAATGCAGAATCCCAGGCCCCGCACTAGACCCACGAAGCCAAAGTCTGTCTTTGCAGTAAGGTCCTAGGGCCCGACTCCCACCATAGAACGACCAAGACCCAGAACCTCATGGAGCCTCAAGAACACCTAGCAAGTGACCTTAAACCCTCAAAGTCCAGAGCATTGAAGCTCTCTTGCTTCCCCTTGTGGGTGAATCTGCCTCTATCTTCCTAGCTGCTATAGTCCTGCCTGCATGCCTCTAGTGCTACAGGCTGTTAGTTTGAAAGGCCCAGACTAGGGCAGTCTTGAGAACAAGTCAGGGCCAGTAAATAGAAGGGAGCAGTCTGCGTAGGGTCCCTGAAGCAATCAGGAAGGCGGGAGGTGGACAGAAGCCACCTGTGCCCTCCCACATCCCCTCTGACTCGTGATTTTGGCATGCTTGCCTGAGGACTTTGTACAACGGCTGGACCCTCTCTCCAGCAAGAAGTGCTGCCAGCAATGCTCCCCTTGAATCTCTCAACTGAAAACAAAGGACATCTGTAGGAGTGGCTCGTGGTTTGCGTGGCTCAGGAGCTTCCCAGCAGATCAAGCTCCTAGGGTGGTGACTTTCATGAGAACATCTTGTCTCTTATCCTTCAATCCCCACTGTAAGTAGTTCCTGGAGTCCTTTCCAAACAGCATTTGTGCACACTCTCTAACCAAGGCTACACCACTGGGGAATAACGCCTTGGTCTAGATGGAGAAAGGGTGGCAGCAGCTGGTATCCCAAGCTGCCTTTCCTACTAGGAACCACAGTAACATCTTCCAAATCAGGCCAGTTTGGACCAATTTGCCTCAGCATGGACCAGAAGCTGAGGATGGTTCTGGAACCTGGGCCACCAGCTCTCAGAGCCCTGGCTTAGCAATGCCAGGGCTGACCAGGGGTTTCGTAGCCCAGTGTTAGGAGCTAAGTGCTTTGCTAGAGCTGTATGGTGGGGAGGTGGCTGTATAACATTTGGTAGCCTCTCCAGCTTCTATTCAATGTCAACTCAATGTTTGCAGGTGTTGCCCCTTGCCCTCGGGGTAGAAGACACACAAATGACCCCCAGTTGAGAACCCATGGGCCAGAACTTGCTACCTCCTGAGTAATAACAAACAAAATTCAGGCTCCCCATGATCCAGCTGCAGGAAAGAATGAAGCTCCTGGTTCAGCTCCACCACTCTTGCCAGCTGCCCTGCCTGGCTTCCCAACCTCATCTTAAAACTCACTTGTCTGCGCTCTCTCCGCAAGACAGGCGTCCAGATTGTTTGCTAATGACTAGCTGGGGATCACATGAGCTTTTTGGTAACTTTAAGAGAAAGAAAAAGGAAACAAGGAAGGGAGAGAGGGAAGGAGGGAAGGAGAGAGAGAGAGAGAGAGAGAGAGAGAGAGAGAGAGAGAGAAAGAGAGGAGAGTCAGAGTCACAAATATTCTGCTGCTTCTCGGGATTGCAGGGTGCCCTCTTGTGGCCAGAGATGTGTCCTCTCTGGCTCACTTCCAAATTCCAGGCTTATCTGGAAAGGTCTGGAGGGGCGTGGGGAAGAAGGTATACACGTGCCTTCTAGAAAACCTGTCCTCTTTCGTTTTTTTGTTTTGTTTTGTTTTGTTTTTTCCCCAAAGTGAGAAAAACTCAGCGGGCTCTTCCAAGGCTGCTTCTCAAAGAAGCACATTTGTGAGAGCATCCGAGAAAGGTTTCTCCTGCATGTTGTGTGTACATGTCTATGTTTGTGTGTAAACGTATGTTTCTTTATGCGAATCTGTGTGTACATGTTTGTGTCTTTCAAAGTCAGACCAGCAAGGAGAATGTCGATGCAGCAGCCTCTGGGAAGGGGTTGCCTGCTATACCGGTCCTCAGGAAGAAGCCATAGGGCAGGCAAGGGCCAGGGACCTGTCCAGACACAGTGGGTTATCCTCAGGACTGGGAAAGAGGCAGTGGCTATTTTTGATGGTCTTGGTCCTTCCTCAAGTGTCCCTGATCATCTGGATTTCATCTTCTTTTGATTCAGCCATTTTGTTGCTGGGTGGTCTCTAGAGAGAAGCAACCTTAGGGTCTAAATTTTCCAGGCTTCCTATACTTCCCCAGGGAAGGGAAATGGAGACTCGCACCAATCCTTCTCCTGTAGGCAGTGGAAGGGGGAAGCCCGCAGGTGTGTGCACACAGCAGGTTTGTGCACACAGGAGAGAATGGAAAGCTCAGGAGCTGTTCAGGCTGGAAGGAGGAATGACTGGCTGCAAACCTTCCGGCTATGCAGGAACCGGTAAGATTGCTAGCGTGGATAATAAGAGAAATAGGGAATGCTGGCAGAGAGCAACCCAGGAGATGGTGCTAGTGGAAGTTCTCTGCATGTATTAGTTTAAAATATGTCTTCAGTCAGAGTGGCCTCTCCTAAGTCCTGGAGAGGGTGACAGCAACTGGCTCCGGTCTCTGTGCTGGAGCTTTGTGTGCAGCACAGGGGCCAGAGAATAGACATGCATGCTCTCTGTTGAATGACTGCATTTGGCTGGGATGAAAGAGATTCCAGATGACAAGGGGAAAGAGAGAGGTAAGGGTAAGGAAGCAGTATAGGGGAAGAGAGAACGTGTAGAATGTTGGAAGACAACGGAAGGCTCCTGGAACTCAAGAAGAAAGTTCTTCAAGACAGACAGCGGGGCATAGATAATACTGGAGGTTGCCAAGGGTTTCTAGAAGCTGAAGAGCAAGTGATCTGAACTTCTCCAGTGAGTGCAATGTTCTTTAGGACTTCCTAGGGTCCCTAGAGCCCCTCCTTTTTCTTGACTGATGTTTTATAATGTCCTGAAATGAAATGTACTTTAAAAACACAAACTGCCTACTCATGATTTACAAAAATAGATATAACGATCCAATTCCAAGGTAAAGGAGAAATTAAGACATGCTGTTTATGTCACAGTGTGGCTTGGAATTGGGGGTGGATGTGGGGGACATGAGGAAAGGGTCAGGTCCTTAGTAGAAAACACCCAGATATGAGACACACACAGCACAATTCCACTGCATTTTTACCTGCAAAGGTGTAACTGAGACATAGTGGCTTTATGTGTGACAGGTGTCATGCTTGACTTATTTTGATATTTTATTAATCACCTTTCAAAAAGACAACAGCTTTTAATAAAACCTCCATCAGAACGGGGCATGGCAGCCCATACCTCTAATCCCAGTATTTAATAGAAGCAGGGGGCTTGCGAGTTCAAGGCCAGCCTGGGCTATGTATAAACTTTCAGAACAACCGAGGCCTCACAGGAGGACCTTGTCTCACATACACAGAAACATTCGAACACAACAAAATAGAGCTGTCCCCTTGACTTCCACAGTGGGAGCGCTTCTAGAAGCTTGCATACATACCAAAACTATGGAGGAGACATTTGTGTGCCTGTGTGTAGGAGAGGGATAGAGATGGGGCACTTGGGACAGTTGGCCTCTGATCCCTGGGCCTCGTGCTGGAATTCCCCACAGGCTGAGGTCCCAGTCATATGGAGGTGTGCCTGAGCTGGTTTCACAGTCTGCATCCTTCCTAGGTGGCTCACACAACTGCATAGGAGCTGTGCCGCTATCACAGAGTACTTGACAGAAATCAGCTTCAAGGGAGGGATGACTTATTTTGGTGCCCAGTGTCAGAAGCTCCATTCCTGGTCAGCTGGCCCAGTATTCTGGAGGACGTGGTGAGACAGCATATCGTGGCAGGGAGGATGTGGTAGAGCAAGCTTCTCCTCTTTGGGGGGGGGGGAGGGGGGGCAGGAAACAAAGGTGTCACCGGAATAGGCCAAGGCTCCACCATCCCCTTCCAGAACGTGGCCCCACCCCTGCGAGCTAACTTCTTCCCACCAGGCTCAACCTCTTCTCGGGTCTTCTGTGCATGGACCTTGAGGTCCAAACTGTAACAGTCCCACAACTGGGAGGTCCATGTGAGCTGCGGTGGGAGGCTTCAGTTTTTGCCTGTGTAGACTTCCTGCAATGCTGCTAGAGTGTCCCCACAGCAAGGCCACTGGCTTCCCCAGAGGGAAATGAGAGGCAGAGAGAACTGTTCCCTTCCTAAAGACTTAGTTACGCGTGTATTTACTGTGGGTGTGGGTGAGGATGTGCAGCTGTATGCACCTGTCTGTGCCCACACAGGCCAGTTTCTCTCCTAGTCTCTCTGCCTACTCTTAAGACAGGGTCTCTAGACAGGAAGTCGCCAACCCCAGAAATCTATCTCCCCCACCTTCCTTGGAGCTGGGGTTATGGGCGTGAGGGGGATACCCGGCTCTGAACTCTGGTCCTCATGTTTGTTCAGGAAGTGCTTCTAACCACTGAGTCATCTCAGCGTCATTCTTTAAGGTGTACAGTCACCCTCCACTCAGGCCTCGAGCCCTGGGCACATCCGCTCATCACACTTGCCAGGCTCCCTGTAGCGCAGCACCTTTGCGTCAGCTGTGGGCATCCAGTGCAATCTTTCTTCTCGTATCCCCGCTTCTCCATTTGCACCATTGCCTCCTTTCTCCTTCCAGAGGCGTCAGATTCCCTCGGAGAGCGGCTTAATTAATTGGAGCATTTGTTGCAGTTTACTTTCAGGTTGGTGCGATCATTTGTTTGATTTCCGCTTCCTCGGCACAAACACGAGCTTAGCGCCGGCGGAGAAAAGAAGGAAGGGAGGAAGAGATAGAGGGAGACAGAAGGGAAAAAAATTTTTGCATCAGCCACACAGCTGGGCAGCCTTGGGTCCCACAGCCAAGTTCAGTCATCCCAGAGTGAGCGGCCCCATGTCTCATGTGAAAGAAGGAAGGAGTGGGAAGGGCCCGGTCCCTGTTGAAATATCGGGGAAGATATACATCTGGCGGTGCCCACGCATACATAAAGAGGCGTATTAGCTCCCTGGTTCTCAGCGAAGAGCCCCAGTTGCTAATGGTGGTGTTGCTAGGCTGTTCTGTCGGGCATGATTTTCTGTTTCAATTATGGTAGTGTCGGTGATTTAGCAGCCAGGCTGGCGCAGAGTCGCTCCTGAGAGGTTGGTTCTAACTGCCAATAGGAAAAAGACTGCCTGGGTTTCCTACCTCAATCTCCTGCTCTCCCTCCCTCTCTCCTCCTCATTACTTCTCTATCTTCCGGCTCACTTTCTCTTCCCACTCCTGACTCCCACTCCGACTCCAGGTCTCTGCACACCAGTCAGCTTTTCTTGTCTATTCAGACGCCCTGGTTTATCTTCTGACCCAAGCCTCACTGTGGGTGGACTGGGTTTTGGGGGTTGTGATGGCTATCCTTGATTGTCAACTTGACTACATCTGGAATTAACTAAAAATCCAAGTTTTGGGGCACACCTGGGAGGATTTTTTTTTTTTTTTCTAATTGGATCGTTTGAGGTAGGAAGACACACCTTAAATCCACATCATTTGATGTCATTTGACCCATCCTAAATCTAGGCCACACCTGCCTGGGGCAGGCTGTATAAGGGACAGGGAGGAAAAGCTCTTTAGCTTTTGTCTGCTTGTCCTTGCTCTAGCTTCACTGGTATCAGAGGCAACTTCTTCAGGTGTCATCCCATGTACAGAACTTTCCATTTGGAGACAGACATTGTTGGGCTAGCTGGACCACAACCCTGTAAGCCGCTGTAATAAATCCCCTTAGTATAAATATAGATATAGATTCATTCTACCAGTTCTGTTCCTCTAGAGAACCCCAATACAGGGGTTTGTGGAAGAATCTGGTAAGCACTGGAGATTCACTGTTGGTCTAGAGCAGGACTTTTTATTCATATTTTATCTCTGCAAATAAGTGCCTAAGGAAAATCAACTTAAAGGGATAAAGGCTTGTGGGGTTCTGACCTTACTGGCTTTGATTTGTGGTCTCTTGACTCTGTTGCTTCTGCTCAGCATGGTGAGACAGGACATCACAGGGTGCATGTGGTGGGACCAGGTGGCCCACTTCATGGTTTGCAGAAGGCAGAGAGAAAGACAGAGAGAGGGAGACAGAAAGGGTGCAGGATCAGACAGAGGTTTCAGACATGCCCCATGACCTGCTTCCTCCAGGGAGGAATCCCCTCTGCAAGCTGAGGCTATCAATGGGCCCATCAATGGATGGGGTTAATGTCCTCATGGTCCAATCAACATTGCCACCATTTGAGATCAAACGCTTTCAACCATGATCCTCTGTAGAGACAGTTGATAGCCAGGCCACACCATGAGCTGGACTAGCCTACAGAACGTGTTATCATCGACATTACCCTGTAGAGAGCAACCATCACATCAGGCAGTACTTAGGCTTCCTGCCAGATGGTCCCAGGGCAGTTTCATTGCAGCCTCGCAGAGCCCTGGTGCCTGCTAGTCTTACAATCACTCCCCTTTTACAGCTGAGAGCAGAGGAGTCGCAGAGGTGCCTTTAGATCAGCTGTCTAACTAAAGTGAGAGAGTTGGCCCCAGGGAAGCACCGGCTTGGCCCAGATCCACCTGATGACCCAGTCTCTGCTCTGCGTGGCCTCCACGTCTGAATCATCATTCCCTCTGTCCTTATCAGCACTCAATGGCTCTGCCTATAGTATACCTGTAAGCTTTGGGGTGAATGACAAGATGTCTGGATAATAAAGGGGCATGGTGATGTTCTTCCGCCACCTGGAGAAACCTTCAGGCAAGCGGGAAGAGGCTGTTTCCACTTGACCTCACCTTGCATCTCTCTCACAGAGGCTATCTCTGGCATCTCCTACTTGGTGGCCTAGAAAAGTCCTTGTGACTGTTCTGGCATCAAACTTTTGCATGGACTTTTACACGAAAGGAGACTTAGTGATACCAAGCCCTTTCTTTGGAGGCCTCCAGACTCAGTTTTCATTCTTTACTCCTGTGCTGGGCATTCTGAGTCCAGTAGCTTCATGGACATGAGTGGCAGTCATGATGACAGCAATGGCAGGTCCTTAAGTCCTCTGCCCTCTGAACCCCATATTGGTAATGCCCTCCAATCGCAGGGTCAGCTATGTCCCCTAAGTACTTGTTCAGCCCTTGTTCCGCTCGTGGCATACATTTCTAGTTCCTGTGTTCAGTTCTTTCCTGATTGAGATGCCCAGGGTGGTTTTGTTTCTAGAACCCCTCAGTAGCACTCCCATCTTCCAGTCCTTTACTCTGTGTTTTTCTTTCTAAAGTTTCACTTGTTCCGTTCCCAGCAGCATATACAGAAGTCCTCCATTCTCTTTCTCTCTGTCCCTTTTCCCCCTTTGAGTTGGTGGCTTAAGTAGGATTTCTTTCTCTTGCAACTGAAGGTGCATGACCCATGTGTTAGTTTGACCCCAAATACCTTAGAGAGTGGCTATTGTTCACCCCATTTATAGATAAAGAAACTGAGGCTCTAGGCAGTGAAGGGGTGCTGTTAACTCTCAGGTTGTCTGGTGAACCAGATAGGGGCACCTGATCTGCAGAATGTGTCTCCAAATGTCTCCCACAGTGAGCGGATGAGTTCCTGAAAGCAGAAGGATACATTCCTCTTGGATCTGGGAAAGAAGTCCCAGAGGACAGAGCATGGATGGTTTCAGCCTCTGTGCCTTCTAAGCCAGGTACCGAAGAGAAGAGGGAGAAAGAGCCTACCCAAGTCTACACAGTCTCAGTTCTGCTCCCTCCTTAGATCATAAAATTCCAGGTAGCCATAGGGATAGGATCTGGACCCAGCCCTTTGCCTTCCCTTCCCTCCCTCTTCCTTCCCCTTCCACTTCCTTTTCCCCTTCTCTCTCCTTCCTCTTCCATTCCCTTTCCCCTTCTTCAACACTGTACCATGTTACTAGGCAATGAACATGCCTGCGCCATTGCTTATTCAAGTGTCTATGTATGGATGTTGATGAATGTGTGCTCTTAGGACATTGTGCTGTGCCTGTGCTTTCAGTAACGGTGGATGGGACAAATGGATGAGCCAGTGAGTGAAAGAACTGTTTCCTCAAATAGATTATTATAATCACGTGACACATAGGGGCTGTGGTTGACACTACTAAAACCCCTCTGTGTTCCTATTTATTTCAGTCACTCAGCAAAGATTCCTTGTCAATGGTGAGGGTGATTTTTGTGCTCTAATTGCTGTCAGAGTTTGCCGTGCGTCATGGGGTTGTGTCGCAAAATTTCCATGGATGATGCAGAGCCTGGCTGAGCCTTGAAGAGTAACTGAAGGAAGGGCATCTATCCTTAACTGAGGAATCTCTAGGTGAAAGGGGCATGGTGGGGTTTAAGACAGTCTGCAAATCAACCCTGACAGGGGAGTGGGTTCTAATGAGATTGGCAGGAAGTCATCCCTGCCCCGTGTCCAGCTCCATCAGAGGCAATGAACCCAGACCTCTGTTTACAGAGAGGAAGTGGAAGCCAATGACACAAAACCAACTCAGCACAACTCCCTGGGAATACAACAGAATAAGCGACCGTCAGTGTACTTCCAGGCTAGGAACTGGCAGACCTGTCGGAGGCATCCTATCATTAAAACTGCCCCAGGGTGCAGCTCGTGTTCTAGGCTCAGTGAAAGCGTGGGGATGGAAGGGGTGGAAACAGAGCACGGGGAGCCTCGGTTCACAGACCAGCCTACCTCTAGCCTCTCCACTGCTATCTAGAACTGGGACAGGAGGGGGGCAGGCCGGCCACTGCTGTGAGCAGTGGCCTTTTGGCCTTTTCACCTCCCAAGACAATTTTACAACACTGTAATCCTAGTGTATTTACAAAGAAGCCTGAGCTTCCCTGGGCAATTGCAGATCAAACTCAAGCCAAAATGAAGTCGTGTACCCACATGCTCTGAATCGGGGAAGTGAAAAAAGTGCCTTCAGAAAGGGCTTCTTCTCCTGGCTGGCTCTATGGAGTAAGACCTGCTGGTTCCAGGCACCAGTCACACTAGCTCCCACTACGGGGAGGAGAAAGGATGAGGCTTCCTCCCCTCCCCCTTCCCCCACTGTGCCTGCCTGTTGATTTTATTATCCTAGTTGCTTTCTTTTTAACAAGGCATCCTAAACTCTCAACATGATTAGAAGATTAGCCTGTTGTTAAAGTAAAAGCAAATCCGATCCAGTCTATACTAGTTTAAGCAGGACAAGGGATTGTACTAGGACAAAAAATGCCTGTGAGAATTCAGTGGGAAGTATATGTGTGGTCCTCTGAGGGGACCGGAAGTGGCGGGAAGAATGTCTAGGTTAGTTTTTATCTCTGCTCCACACTCCTCCAGTGCTGTTTGTGCGCTCTCTCTTTCTCTCTCTCTCTCTCTCTCTCTCTCTCTCTCTCTCTGTCTCTCTCTCTGTCTCTCTCTCTCTCTCTCTCTCTCTGTATGTGTGTGTGTTTCCCTCCCTACCCTCCTATCCTTTTTCTCCTTTACCCTTTCTTATTTCTCTCTTTCCCTCTCTCCTCTGCCTTACCCTTCATGAAAAACCTCCCATCTACCAAGAGCAAAGACTAAAGATCTAGACATCCTAAGAGAATAACTCCCCCTTAGTACCAGTTCATGGTTCCTGGGAAGGACCTTTACCTTACACCACTTTTTCTTGCATGACTGTTTTATTCAGAAGCCCGAGAAAGGTACTTGCCTGTAGTGATGGGAGGGACCATATGTTATCCTGTTGCTGGATTAAGGGGTGCCACCATCAGAATTTGAACTGTGCCCTCACAGGCTCATATTTTAAAAGCTGTGGAACCTTCACGTCATGGGTCCCTGCTGGTAGAGGCAGGTCAGTGGGAACGGGCCTTGGATGGTTCTGGCCTAGTCCTTAGTGCTTGCTACTCTTCCACTACATGAACAAGCCTCCACCGCCGTGAGCCCTGCCTGCCCCAGCAGTGTGATGGACTGAGGCTCTCTGAAACCATGGGCTAAAATAAATCTTTCCTCCCAGCAGCCGTTTCTGTTAGGTCTTGTGGTCATAAGGACTTGAAAAGAGCTACCATGGGCGAGTGGTTGTGCAAGGAAGATGACCGTAAATGAACACGTTCTCTCGAAGTGTCCAGGATGGGCAACACCGGAGCAAGAAAAGAAGCTGCCGCTGTACCCTCTATCCAAGCCAGCCCTTTCCCAGCACACGGCCCGAGGGTTTTCTTAGAAGCTGGCATAGGGAATGGCACCAGGAGCAGGCCATGAAAAATTCATTAAATGCCCGCCTCTCTGCGCGGAAGCCGTGCCAAGCTTCATCCGTGCGCATCATTAATTCAGTCCCCGGCTGGACTCTTTGGCTCAGTGCTCGCAGTCTTCGAGTTCCGATGAGCAGTCAGCCCAGGGTCCTCTGCAGGTGATCTATGCCCACGCTGCCTTGGCTCTGGCAAAGCCTCCTCCCAAAGTTATTGCTAGTTAACAGCTTCGCCATAGCCCTAACTACCCCTCAGAGGACATTTGGGGCTCCAGATTCATAGTTAGCACCTTTCTCTGCTTAATTACCGCAGATTGGGAGAGCTGCACGCCCTCTGGTTGCTTTGCCTGTTGAGAGAGTTGCTCAAGGCCAAATGCTACCTGCCTGATTCTAGGGAAGGCTGAAGAGGCACACCGTTCATCCCACAGAGCAGAAGCTGCCCGCCTCAGGGAGAGATGCCTGGGAGGAGTGGGGGGGGGTATGCCAGGTGGAAAGTTCACTCTCAGTGTTCTGAGCCTCCAGAGGCTGTAGATGGGACTCCCTTTTGTTCTCACAGTAAAGTGGTTTCTATCTCTGAGTTATTACTATGTACCTGCCATTCTTTTTATGGTGACCAATATCTTAGAGACCAATCCTCCCATGGCCCCCTTCTTTGTGCGTTTGGATAGACCCTTTCCATAGCTAACCAAAGCCAACCTTAGCTTGTGACTCACAGAACTCTGTAAAGAGGACAGCACATGATCCTGAGGATAGTAGAAGACATTGTGACTTCACCCTTGGCCTCTTGGTTAGCTTGCTCTGGGGGAAGCCAGATGCCACGTTGGAAGGACACTCAAGCAACTTCCTAGAAAAGCCCATGTGGGGGAGAAACTGAGGCTAGCAGCCAGCCCTATCCTGCCAAGCAGGGTTTGCAAGCTGCCTCCGTAGTGGGTGTCCTAGCCCACCCATCCCCCAACAGCTCTAGCTTTTGTCCTTCCAGCTGTAACTTCTGTCACCTAGCAGGGATAAGCAGTCAACACTGTGCTCCGTTGGACTTATCCACACACTGTAGAATGCAGGTCTTAAAAATCTTAAGGTTTCTCTTGCTGTGATAAAACACCATGAGCAAAAAGTTGGTGTGAGAAGGGTTTCTTGGGCTTATCCTTTCCACATTATAGGCCATCACTGAAGGAAGCCAGGGCAGGAACCTGGAGGCAGGAGCTGATGTAGAGGCCTTGGAGGAGGGCTGCTTACTGGCTTGCTTGGCCAACTTTCTTATAGAACCCAGGACCACCAGCCCAGGGATGGAACTCCCCACGGTAGGCTAGGCTCTCTCCCATCAATGGCTAATTAAGAAAACACTCTACACCAGACCTTACGGAGGCATTTTCTCAATTGAGGTCCCTCCTTTTGTACAGCTCTAGTGTGTATGTCAAGTTGACAAGGACTAGCCAGAACATCCATCAAATGAGCATTGATGATTTAAGGCATCTTTGGGTAGATCTGTCATTCAGCAGCGGCTCCTTAGCACCCTCTGCTATACTTATTTCACATAGTGGTCACGCTGACAGCCACCCTCATTTTACAGGTAAGGAAACTGAGGCTCAGATTTTCTCTCACCTCTTCCACATAGCCAAGTTCTAGATCAATCTCATCTTAGTCCTCATCCTTACAATAGCAAGGGCCTATATTCCCACACAAGAGCTTCCTTCTCACTTCTATGCGGTGTGGGTGTCTTAGCTAGGCTTCTATTGCTGTGATAATTACCATAGCAAAAATCAACCTGTGGAGGAAAGGGCTTATTTAATTTTACAGCTAATGACAAGAATGGAAGCAGCCACCATACAGGAGCATTGCTGACCGGCTTGTTGTCCATGACTTGCTTGTTCAACCTGCTTTTGTATCCCACCCAGAACCATCTGCCAAGGGGTAGCACCCCTGGGCCCTCCAAAGGTGATCATTAACCTAGAAAGTGATGGAGGAGGCGTCTCCTCCAATGAGGTTCTCTCTTCCTGAATGACCTTTGTCTGTGCAAGTTGACAACTACTTGGCATAGGGGGCCAGAGCTGCAAAAAACCTACTTCTAAAAGCAGCCTTCAGCAAACACAGGACCTGATGCATTAGGCAGTTAGCATCCCAGACTTTGGGGAAGATAACCTTGAATCATGCTTTCTTCCCTGTTTTCTAGCAAGAGGGCGTCTCAGCTGTCCACATGGAAGCCTACCAATAACATCCTTTACAGCCACTGTCTTTTCTTAGTAGATTCCCCAGCCGTGACTTCCCGGACATGGACACTGTGGCATACCTAAGTGGGTGGTCAGTATGAACCAGCACACCACAATAAATCAATGCTATTTTAAAAATTTAAAAAGAAATGACAGCCCTGGGGTTTGAACCAAGAACTAGTCCAAACGTGAGCTGTTTGAGAGCTTGACATAACCAAGGAGTGTTCCAGGAACAATGATGTTTTGAAAGAAAATGATTTCCAAAAAGAGTGGCACTCTTAGGAGGTGTGGCCTTGTTGGAGGAAGTATGTCACTGTGTGGGCAGGCTTTGAGGTCCCTTTGGTTCAAGCTTCCCTCAGTGTGACCATCAGTTGACTTCCTGCTGCCTTCTGGTCAAGATGTAGCACTCTCCGCTCCAGTACCACATCTGCCTGCATGCCACCATGTTCCCCATCTCGTGATGATAATGATGAGGATGTTCTGTAGCCACACGTACCTAAAGAAATTCTCCACACAGAATGTCTTCATAGACTAACAATACACATTAGCGTATTAAAAGCCCAGCACATCACAGAACCAAGAAACCAATTTTAACATACTATTTTCCAAAAACACTGGCACCTTTTAAAACTACCTATAAACACTCATGTTCTACAAAACAGTTTGCAATTACTGTCCTAAATCTTCAAGTTATTGCCTAATATAGGGTCTTTTTTGGAGACCAATTCATGGTGGAGATCTTGCATTTACGAAATGAGCCAGACGAGGCCACTGTCCTCTGAGTGCCTGCCAACCTCTTCAGAGGGCTGAGTAGCTAAATGAGCGGCTAGGTGGAGCACACAGCAGTACAGATGTTGCCTATTACTGCTTGGAAACTCTCAGTTGTGGTCTTGTTTATAAGCGTTGCTCAGAGGGGAACGTTTAACATCTGTGGCAGGTGGATGCCAGGAAGTCGGCATTAAGATTCAAGACCTGCCAGATGTGTCTGTGGCAACACCTGAGGAAAGGGGGGAGTCCGAAGCAGACTGGGCTGTCGTCATGCGTTCCGGTAATAAGGTCAATCTCAAAAACACTCTGGAGCTGGGCTTTAGAACTGTACATGTGGAAGGCAGAGGAGTGGGCCATTGTGGCTTCTCATCAATGGCTACTACCACCTCAGAAAGGAGAGATAGCCACGAGTTGGGGGTTTGATTCGTCAGAGGTGATTCTACTTGCCTTTAGGCAGCACCGCTGGTAGAGTAGATCATTCGTGAAGGGGGAACTGGGTGGACCTCATAAGTTTCGAGGAGATTGTAGTTTTGAGTCTTGACTTCCTGGGACTACCAATTAACAATAATCACCGAGTCTTTATTGAGTAGAGGAGAAGATTAATGTCTTGCTTCTTGGTATTGTCCTTTAAGTACTAAACAGGCAACATACAGAGAGACCTTACTATGGATTGATGAAGTTTGTCCCCGTGAACTCATGCGTTCATCACGTGGTCCCCAGTATGGTAGTGTGGGGGAATCAAACCTTTAAGAAGTGGGGCGCATTAGACAATCATTAGGTCAAGGGAGCGCCTTGATTATGAGTTAATGGATAGATGTCATGTCGTAGCTGTAGGACAGGTCTGGTAGGATCTAACTTGCGTCTGTGAGAGTAGTTGCTATAAAAGGAGTGAATCTGGCCCCTCCTGCTTATCCCGTGATTCCTCTGGGCACATGCCCATTTCCCTATCTGCTTCTGTGCTGTGTTGTGATGCAGTGGGACATCCTGACCAGGACACAGGCGCCATGCTTTCTGGACCTTCTAGCAACCAGAATTGTGAGCCACACACACGTCTGTGTTTCAAAGTTTCCTGAGTCCCAGCTATTTCTTTACAGACACACAAAAAGGATGAAGACTGACAGAAATGTAATCCTCCCGTTGATGTACGGGGTTTAGGGAAGGTCAAACAGTTCCTACAGACATAGATGCCTGACCCCTTCAACAATCCAAAGGACCTCATGGGCCCTTACTACCCTGTGTGCATAGATCTTTGCTTCTAAAACGAGCGTCTGACTCTTCTTTGTTCTCTGACCTTCCTGCAATTTATCCATGGGCCCCTGTCCTTGTAGCTTCTGGAGTTGTCTTTGGTCATTGGGGTTACCACCAGGACAACAAGAGGAAAGTTGAAGGAGTTTCCCATTTCCAACTATTGCCATCCCTGGCCAAGGAAAGTGGTCAAATTTACTGACTTGACTCCTATCAAGTTCCCAGGAACTGCTCCTTATTGCACCCTGTCACACAGGAATGTGAGAAGAGAGCCCCTTTGCTTTGGTGGGAGGTGGGCCTGACTTCATTGTTCCTTCTGAGTTTCCTTTAAACCTCTGTTTGTAAGATGAACTTTACTGAGGTTCTCAGTAATTTCCAGGTCTCTGGCCCTCTGTGCACCCTCACTGACTTTCCTCAGGCCCTCCCAATGTTCATGAGATGCTGAAAACCACACTTTACAAACTGAATGGTGTGTGTGCTAGACTTGGGAGCTCTGCCTGGAGCAACCTTAAATGTGGCACTTTCCATGGTCTCTGCTTCTCTATTTTACCTTTCTTTTTTTCTTTTAAAGATTCTTCATTTTTATCATGTTTACTTACATGTATGTGTATGTATCCATGTGAATGTTTGCTACATGAGCAGAGGTACTCAGAGAGGCCTGAAGAGGGTACTGGAGGCCCTAGTGTAGCAGTTAGAGGCAGCCCAATGGGAATGTTTGGAATTGAACTCTGGTCCTCTGGTAGAATGGCAAGTACTCTTAACTGCTGAGTTATTTCTCCAGTCCCTTGCCTTTGACCTTCAGCTGTGTTTCCTGGCTGTTATAGAAAGGGTAAAAACCATTAATAATCACTCAAAGACTGTACATAGTTTCTCTACTATGTACTATGTACATAGTTTCTCCTTTCCCATTATAGCGCTCTCTATAAAGAACTGAAGAGTGAATGCATTGCTCTGAGCCTCAGTTTTCCCTTTTGCAAGATGAGAATAACCCCTTAAAAGGCATGTCCCCAGCAAGCCAGTTCCTCCAACCAGGCCCTGCTCCCTAGTTTCGGCCACTCCCACCCCCAGTAGTTCCATCAGAATTACAAATATATCACTATGTTACTCTGAGGACCAAGTCAGCTTTAATGAACTAAGAACTAACAGCACAAGCCTTTTGCATCTCCTGTTTTGAGGGGGGTATGTTTTGTTTGTGCATTTGAGATATGCTCTTGCCTTATAGAGCCAGGAACTCCAAAAGCCCAGGTTGTCCTTGAACTCACTGTGTAGCTGAAGATGACCATGAATTTTTACTCTTCCTGCCTCTACCTCCCTAGTGAGGGGATTACAGGCTTGAGTCACAACATCCAGTTTCTATTGGGCTGAGGATCAAATCCAGGGCTTCATGCAGGCTAGGAAAGCATCCTACCAATGGGGCCCCAGCCCCCGCTCCCTTCATGCTTTTTAGTTGAGTTTGTTTCACACGAGCCCATTGGGAGGGGAGGGGACACATCAGATCTAATGCATAACAGATTTCTCATGATCTAAGAACACACCGGAGAAGTCTCTCCTAAGCTTCCTTTGGGATGTAGGGTGTACACTTCCCCCTTTTCGTTGGGATTATGGTTTCAGCAACCTGTTACTGCACAGACCTTTTCAGGGTCCTCAAAAATCATTCCAAGGTCTTTGCCTGACTTCCATGGGACAGAATCTTATGTGGATCGTAATTGGGATTGTGCCACTTGCAAATGAGCCTATTTCTAAATTTCCAGTTTTGGTTTCTCTCTCTCTCTCTCTCTCTCTCTCTCTCTCTCTCTCTCTCTGTGTGTGTGTGTGTGTGTGTGTGTGTGGGCGCGCGTGCAATTTATCAAGATGACAGTGAGAGGCCTATATTAATAATATTGACAGTGCTTTCTATAGAGACTCTTCTGAGGAAGTCTCACATCATATCCCTCCCTTTCCGGGGTGTCCTACCTACTCCCCAGGAATCAGCTGAGCACCGCTGTCTCCAGGAGAGCACTCCAGGGAAAGGGTGGAATCCTCCCTCGGTCTCCAGCACCACTGTGCCTTTCAAAGGCATGCTGCTTTACACATCAGCCGAGGTGTGGAAGGAAGTTATGTCAGGCCCTGTCAATGTGCTGGGCACCTTCTCTGAGGTCAGGACACTGCGAGCAAAGCCTCAGAAATCCCAGCGTGCGGCTCAGCAGAGCCTTGTCAGAGTTGACAGCCACCATCTGATGTGAATTACCACCGGCTAGGGAGAGCTAAGCCATTCGCAGGAGCTTACTGCCTAAGGAACTCAGAAGCGCAAATGAGGCTGAGGAGGAAAGCCGAGCATTTGGGGGGGATTAAAGTGAGCATTTCCTGGCCCACAGGACCCTGCCAGGCTGCTGGGGCAGAGGTGAAGGGATCTAGAAATGGTTTAGATACAATGATAACCTATTCCTCTCCGCTGCTCGTGTGGAGTCTAAGGAAAGGCTAAACCAGATTATCCTTAAATACAAGCTGGGCACGTTCTGAAGCAAAAGCATAGACTTTCTACAGGTTTCCCACTAAAGCAACTAAACTCCTCTCTCTTCTCTGCTCCCTAATCCAGAGAGAAAGTGAAATAGACAAAGAACAGGAGCTCACGCAGAGTTCATCCCTGGGCTAAACAACCATAGCCAAAGGTGGGAATACAGAGGCCAAAGGCCCAGTGGTGCTCCTCGTTGCTTGAGGATGGAAGCTACACCTCAGAGCTGGAAGCCGATAGGCTAGACTGGTTTGCACCAGCAGGTGAGCTCCCTGTAGCAGGCCCTCGCTGCTTACCGCAGCTTCCCTTTCCAAAGTCCCCAGTGTACCACATCCTTTGCATGGTTTTCCGAAACAGCTTGGAGCTTTCTCGCTGTGCCAAGCTCTGTCCTGACCCAGGGCTTCAGAATGGTCCGTTCCTTCTGCGTGGCTAGCGGCTTCTAGTCTCCGATTCTCGTGGTTCCCCTCCTTTATCTTCTCAGTTCTCCAGTTAGGTACCAAATCGCAGTCCCTGGGCTTGGCTCGCAGTCGTCAGAGTCACACTGTGACGAAAATCTTTCCTTTGCCAGGGAATAGGAAGGCTCATTCATCTGTGTGATGACTTCATGTTTGCGTCTTGGACCTCTTATTTTCCACTCTGTTCCCATGGTCGGCCATATTGTCATGAGCAGGCAGGTGTTTTCTGCTGTTCTGTGGCGTCTATCACTGTGACGAAATCCCTGAGGAAAACCAACTGTCTCGGCTCGTGGTTCCAGTCCACGGCTTACTGGCCCTGTTGCTTTTGGTCTGTAGAGAGTTAGCGCATCATGGGGGGGCTACACAGGAGACAGAGCTGTTTGCCTCATGGTAGCTGAAAAGCAAAGCAAATAGGGGCAGGGGCTGAGGTCCCAGTATCCCCCTTCAGAGAAATGCCCCTAGGGACCAATTTCTCCTGCATGGCTTCACTTCTCAAAGATCCTACATCTCCCAGGGACACTGAGGGTTGGTGACAAAGCCTTCAACCTTGTGGGGGACATTCAAGATCTAAACCATAACATGGAATTCACAAACCCTCAAAGGGCCTTTCTTAGTGTCTTTGTTCTTCAGGTAATGACAGAGGTTCGGTGAGTACAAGTTGCGTGTATGAAGTCACATAGCCAGGCAGCCGCAGGGCCACCATGCAGGATGGTGTCACTGGAGCTGTTAAGGTCAAAGTCTGGGTCCTGGCTGCCCTAACAATGCAGGCTCAGCTACCTGTCCTCAACAGGCCCATTAAAGAGATGAGTAATAGCAGAAAGCATAGAGGAGAGGTGTATTCAGTGGGGTCATATGTGGAAGAGGAACAAATGAAGACATCTCGTGACACTTCCTTAAAGTCCATTTTGGGGTCCTGACCTGACGTTTAATCTTAAACATGGAGTAAGTTGTGCATAGCTGACTAGTCAGGGCCAAGGTGTGGTCCTGCCCGTTACTGACCCATTGTTGTCTGGGCTCCTGTCACCTACAAGGTGGTCTGGAAATTTGTCAGAGTTGCATGAAATCCCTTCCTGGGAGACATATTCCTCCTCTGATTGGTTCCAGGCCTTAACCGTTTTCTTCCCCCAAGCATTAGATTCCTCAGTGATCTGATAGCTAAAAGGAGGGATGTAAGTGTCTCTGTAGAATCCTTCCCTCTTGCTGGAGGTTACATAGCAGGATCTCCAAGAACCAGTTGCTCCCTCTTTTTAGCTGTGTTGCCTATGTAGAGACTGCTGAGGCCTCAAGCTCTGGTTCCCCAGACTGGCAAGGATATCCACCCCTGCGTGGGACTATGTTAGGATATCCACCCCTGCGTGGGACTATGTTAGGATATCCACCCCTGCGTGGGACTATGTTAGGATATCCACCCCTGCGTAGGACTACGTTAGGATATCCACCCCTGCATGGGACTACATTAGGATATCTACCCCTGTGTAGGACTATGTTAGGATATCCACCCCTGCGTAGGACTACGTTAGGATATCCACCCCTGCGTGGGACTATGTTAGGATATCCACCCCTGCGTAGGACTATGTTAGGATATCCACCCCTGCATGGGACTATGTTA
The DNA here is from genome assembly GCF_018167655.1 of Microtus oregoni. Lineage (NCBI taxonomy): Eukaryota > Metazoa > Chordata > Mammalia > Rodentia > Cricetidae > Microtus > Microtus oregoni. Next base: position 41,009,930 of record NW_024543061.1, on the reverse strand, counting down.
GGATATCCACCCCTGCGTAGGACTATGTTAGGATATCCACCCCTGCGTAGGACTACGTTAGGATATCCACCCCTGCGTAGGACTACGTTAGGATATCCACCCCTGCGTGGGACTATGTTAGGATATCCACCCCTGTGTTGGACTACGTTAGGATATCCACCCCTGTGTTGGACTATGTTAGGATATCCACCCCTGTGTAGGACTACGTTAGGATATCCACCCCTGTGTAGGACTACGTTAGGATATCCACCCCTGCGTAGTACTTTGCTTTTAGAATCTGAGGTCCTAGGAGCAGGGGCCCTCAGAGCTGTTTGTTATAATATTACTGTCTTCCAGACACCCCAACCCCAATTAGCTAAGGAAAAGAACCACATCTCTGGCCTCATATGCAAGGTTTTGGCTCAGTGAGGCTGGGCAAGGCTTTAGTTCTTGTCATTTTTAACAAGCATCCCCTGGGTGATTCTGACACGTATCCATGCTGGAAACCGGAAGCCTTAGGGTATCTGGTTCCTGTCTGATTTTTCTGTTTGGGCTGTGGTTACCTGGAGGGGATGGCAGAGAGAACACTGTGGCTGACAGAGAAGAAAAGCTTCCTCAGCCTTTTTATTCAGAAGGAATAAAAGGGACGAGTGCTCCAGGAAGGTGGCGGGAAGGTGGGAATTACCCTTTGAATGGCGTGGCCAGGGAATGTGTTCTCTCCTGCTTGCTTTGGCGGCCTCGCCAGGGCCAGGCCTGGGAACAGGTGGACCTCACAGGGAGGCTTACAGGTTCCAGAATTGCCCTGTAAATAAGTCATGTGCACAGCTGGGCCTCCGGCCTCATAAATATTGACCAGCTGTGATTAAACAGCCCACTCCAGGCCACATTATCTAGCAGGAAGGCTCTTTTATTAGGCTATTAAATAGGCATGAGGCCACACCTGCTCTGGCTGACCATCCTGTGAAGTAGGACGCTCTGGCCAGGCATTATGTAACCAGATAGATAAGAAGAGCTATTGATTTCATTAAGCAGGGTTTAAAAATAGGTTTATTTATTTCACTGGCACGTGCACGTGTGTGGGTGTGTGTGTGCGCGTGCGCGCGCGAACACATGCATGTATACATGAACCTGTGTGTGAACTCATGGAGGTCAGAAGAGGTTGAATATTTTCGTCCATCACCATTCTCCTATTCCTTTGAGCTGGAACCTCTCCATGCACCTGGACCAACACTGCTTTGATATGTATACCCCTTATCTCCTCTTTAAATCTAAACCTTGCACCAGAGCCGGAAGATGGACTTGGGATGTCAGTTTCTCTCCCCAATGTGGCCACAGTAAATAAGTCTCCTTTCTGTGCTTTTACTATTGTTTAATTGGTGTATGAAGAGGCAGTGGCTGAGCCTAGCTGAGTAGTACTGCCTGGGACCTAGTAGCAAGCAAGCTACAAGCACACCCTGATAGGAAGCTCTTCTGGCTTCTGTGTGACTGGGTTGTAGGGCACCTCTGGCTTTCTGTAGCTGAATTAATCTAGAAATGGGCAGAAAAGATAGAGAGGAACTCTCAGTTCCAAAGCTGGCCGCCAGGGGCCTGTTGTGAGAGAGGATGCTGGGCTTCCCTGGGCGGCCTGCTGGAGACAGGAGCCTCGCTTTCAGGACTATTAACAGGTGGCAGCTCTGGGCTTCAGGGGGATGAGTCAGGCTTCTGTCCCACTGATACTTTTGCCATTATTCACCTACACCAATCATGCACAAAGCTGCCCTACCCCAGCTGCACAGAATGCAGGGCTCAACAGAACAAAGGTGTGTGCTCTCCCTGGTTTGGAGAGGAGGGTGTTTGTTGACTCATGCTCTTTCTGGAAGCTTCTGGTTGCTTCCAGCTGCCCTTTGTACTTCCTGCTTCTGTCGAGGCAGGGTTAGCTTCCTGCATCCGGGTCATTCTGGCCCTTCTCTCATCTGTGCCAATGCCTCTGTGCATGTGCAGAGGTGGGTGCAAGTAAGTGTGGAGGTCAACTTCAGGCGCCATTCCCAAGGGGCTGCCCACCTTGTTCCTTCAGACAGACTCTAACTGGCATTCACTGATTTGGCTAAGCTGGCCAGTCAGTGAGTTCCAGAAATCCTCCTATCTCCACCCCCAAAGCACTGGACTTCCAAGTACATGCTTCCACACCCAGCTTTTTACACGAGTGATGGAGAACAAACTCAAGTCCTGAGGCTTATGTGCAAAGCACCCTTCCACCTGAGTCATCTCCCCAGACCCATCTATGGACCTATCTCTTCTGTAAGGGACACTAGTCTTACCAGACTAAAACCTGTTAGAATGACCTCAATCTGATGTCACTTTTGCTGTGGTTTGTGTGTGTCCCATATAGGCTACTGTATTGAAATCTTCATTTTCCATGTGGGGGTGTGAGAGGTGATGCCTACTGGGAGGGTTTAGGTAAAGGAAGCAAGACCTTTCTGGATGTGTGTCAATGCCTTGATCATGGCAATGGGGTTAGAGATTTGGAATTTGGCCCTTTTCTTCTTGCATGACTTTGTCCTCTCCTGATTTCTATTTCCACCACCTTAGGCCCGCACCATATGCAGGTACCTGGCCTCAAACTCTAGAATCACACCCACATCAACTTCCTTTTCTAAGTCACCCAGTGTTGGGTTTGAAAATGAGTCAAGACAGGCTGTGAACACCCATCTCCAAATAAAAAGCCGCATTCAGGTACCAGAAAGAGAGGTTCTGAATATGTCTCCACTCCTGTGCACCCACACTACAAAGGGTCTGTCTTAAACACTGTCCTATTGCTGTGACTATGGCATCTTATAGAAGAAAGCATTTAATTGAGGGCTTGTTTATACTTTAAGAGAGTTAGTCCACTGTCATCATGGTGGGGAGCAGGGCAGCAGGCAAGCATGGTGCTGGATAAATAGCTCAGAGCTTTATAGCCTCATCCTCAGGCAGCAAAGAGAGAAAGAGACTGGTCCTTGAAATTTCAAAGTCCATGCACAGTAGCACCCACTCCAACAAGGCCACATCTACTGACAAGGCCACACCCAGTAACAAGTCCACGCCTACTAACAAGTCCACACCCACTATCAAGGCCACACCCACTAACAAGGCCACACCTACTAACAAGGCCACACCTTCTAGTCTTTCCAAACAGTTCATCAACTGGGGACTAAGTATGAAAATATATAAGCAGGGGAGCAGGGCCGTTTCCTTCAAACCATGACAGGGTCTTTTTTAAAATTTAATTTACTTTTGAGACAGGGTCTTTCTGTGTAGTCTAGCTGTCCTGGAACTTGCTATGTAGACAAAGCTGACTTAGAATTCAGAGTTCTGTCTCCTGCCTCCCAAGTTCTGCGATTAAAGGCATGTACCCGGATACCTGACTCTACAGAAGGTCTTGAGTGGTACTGGAGTAGAAAGGAGGCTGGATGCTGACTGGCTGTGGGATTCCAGCTATGCAACTTGCAGGAGGGTGCGACTTTGCCATGATGGAGTTCAAGCTGAAGTATTGGGTTTGCAAAGGAGCCAGAGGTGTTCAGGGAGTGTGTTTCGGGCTCCTGTGGTCTTTGGCGAGAGCAACTGAACCAAGTAATCAGTCAAGGGTGGTTCTCAGGAGGATAAAGACTTTCTCTAAGGGCTTCGCCTCCACTGCAGCGACAGTATGGATTTTATTAATATCAAGGAGGGGAGCAGTTAGCCAGGAGGTACTGTGTGGGAGGAGATAAGAGGAGCAGCTGAGGCTACGGTTGCAGGAGGGCCCCAGTGGGAAGATGTTGTTTCTTCAATGTCTCTCACAGAGGCGTTTATTAGAAATGGCAATAATGTGTCCCACCTGATTATTGTCAAGACAGGATGCTGAGCATCCTACGGAGAAGGATGCGAGGGTTCCCACAGCAATAAACAGCACTCCTTCCATCCCTCTAGGAGTATAGTCTTATACAGCATACTTAATTGTTACTTTGTATATAGAGGGAATGGGTTAGGGAGGCTTCTGTAGATAGCAAAACCCACAGATGCTCAAGTTCCTTTCCTCAAATCAGGCAGTGTTAGCTCACAACCAACACACATCTCCTGTGCACTCTAAGTCACTAGGTTCCTCATAAATCCTAGTAAGAGGTAAATGTGATATGAATCATTGCTACATGCTGTTGTTTAGGAAGTGGTGGCAAGAAGATCAGACCATGTTTAGCACAGGCACAGTCTTTTAATAAGATTTTTCAGCCGACGGTTGGATGAATGAGAAACTGTGAAATCCATGGGAACTGGAAATAGAAGGCTGTTGTGAGACGCTGTCCTCCAGGCTCTTATGACCACTACCATCTTGAAATTAGAGCATTTTTGATGGCTTGGATAAGACCATTGCAAATCCAGGCTGTTGATGTTCCCTCATTAAAAAAAGGAGCTAGGTATGGTCATTAAATGTTTGCTTGAGATTCCAGCCACTTTGGCCCCCATCCCCAGCTGCATTTAGTCCTAGGAGGTGCTAGTCAGAATTCCCAACCTTTCTATATGGCTCTAGATCATGTAACCAAACTAACAAAAAAAAATTTGTAATAGTCTAAGTAACTTTTCTAGTTTTTGTGTTGGGCCCTGCTCATCACTATTCTCAGATGCATGGAGCCACTGGATTGCAGGTTGGACATACCAGCTGATGTGGGAGTCCCCTCTGTGTGCTGTGATTACCATAAATAAATAAAGAAACTGCCTTGACCTGCTGATAGGGCAGAACTTAGATAGGCAGGGAAGACAGAACTGAATGCTGGGAGAAAAAGAACGAAGTCAGAGAGAGATGCCATGGACCTGCCGCCAGAGATAGATGCTGGGAATTTTACCTGATAAGGTAAGCCACTGCCATGTGGCAATACACAGATTAATAGAAATGGGTTAAATTACTGTAAGAGTTATCCAATAAGAAGTTAGAGTTAATGGACCAAGCACTGTTTTAATGAATACAATGTCTATGTGGTATTTCAGGGCTAAGCTAGCTGAGCAGCCAGGACTAACAAGCAGGCCCTCCTTCCAACAACTGGCACCAATGTGATGGACTAAGTCCACTTAAAAACCTGAGAGAGCTTAATTTTAAATGCAAAAATAAAGAGTTTAACATAGCTTTTTGCTGGCATTCACAGCTCCTTTAAGAGAGGTTTTCCTGACTCAGCCATAGCAAGAAAAAAAAGCTGTGCAGTTTTAAAACGCTGGCTTTCTGGGCTATGCTGCTAGCGTGACCTCTGGCTCTTACAGGAGACAGAGCATTTGGATGGAATTTGTGAGCAAAGTGCTATGGCTTGCTTGGTGGCAAAGTGGACTGGCTGAGTGCCTGGAAGTGGGACAGTACACCCACAGCTCAGAGGCACAAGTGGCTCCTTCCCCTGAGACAACCAGCCAAGAGGACTAGAATATAGAAAGGTGGAAAGTTAGTTAAGGTGGATTCCATCTATGAGGCTTTAAGTACATCATCACCCATGCCAGGTGGGATTTCTCAAACAGAGCTCTTTGGAAGGGTCACCAGGCCCCCACCCATTCTCTGTAAGTAAGCCTTTCAAACTCATTGGTTGACCAAGCTGGACTTGTTTTGGTCAGTCATTAGCTGGGATGCATAGATATTTGTTCTGTGTGTCTCCATAAAAAGCAACACTACAAGGATCAATGGTATAAATCTTCTGGAGCTCCAACATAAAGTAGCCAAGCCTATGCCTCAATTCACAAAACTTCACTGTCTCGCCATTGGCTACAAGCACAAAATCCAGGTGATGGTGGGCTGAGTCCCTAGAGGTTCTAAGGGGACTCTGTTGTTGCCCGCTTCTTCCTGACTCACTCTGACTTATAGCTATGCTACCCCATATTCTACTTCTTGCTCTACACAGTGTTCTACCTCTAAGGTTATTTGTCTCTAAATGTTCCTTTTCTCCCATGGTCACATTTATAGAAGATTAAAGCCTCTACTGACTACTTAATCTTAACTACATAACATCTATAGAGACCCTATTTCCCAATAAGATTGGGTACAGAGTTGGTACTGCCATGTGTCAGTGTAGAGGAGGCAATTCAACCATAGTGCTGGTACAGGGTGAGAAATGCTCTAAAGTGAAAGAAAGGAACACTTGGGAGATAGGTCTGGCCTCCCGGAAGAGGGAACATTGAAGTTGAGGGCCTGTCTTAATTAGGGTTACTATTGCTGTGATGAAACACCGTGATCAGAAGCAACTTGGGGAGGAAAAGGTTTATTTAGCTTATATATCCTGAGCCAAAGTCCATTGAAGGGAAGCTAAAGCAGGAACTCAAACCAGGTAGGATCTTGGAAGAGCTGATACAAAGGCCATGGAAGATTGTTTCTGACTTGTTCCTCAGGCTTGTTCAGCCAGCTTTCTTAAAGCACCCGAGACCATCAGCCCAGGGATGGCCCCACCCTGTAAACCATTTCTACGTGTGGTCTCCTCCATGAAGCCTTGAGATGTAAAAAGAAGGGCCTAGAAGAAGCTTCCAGAGTGTCTGCAAAATGAAAGGACGATGTTCCACTGGTTCCTGATTGCTTATTCCTCAGCTGGATTAGTACAATTTGTCTCCTGGGATGGGGAAAGTAATCAAATAACTCATCAAATGTCTAATTATAGACTTCAATAATAATATGTTAGCATAACTTGTAGAATATTTTCCTTAAAAAAAAAAATCAGTGTTTAAATACACCAGCAGTTGCTTCTCCTCTAAATCTAGAAACAGTTCATGGTTTATTTACAGCTACCAGGAACTCAGGCCTGTCCACCATTTTGGTCCGCAGTCCGTAGGCTATTATTCCATGGTGCAAGATGATTGCAGGCACTCCATCTGTCAGGAAAATGTACTAGGAGGTCTGAAGAACAGATGCCCCCATCAGAAAACAGTCACGTGACCAGCTAGATGCAAGAGAGGCTGGGAAATGCAGGCTTTGAACTGGGCTCATCGCCACTTCAAAATTAAATCACAGTGAAAAAGCCAAGGACAAAGAGGGCAGAGTGGAGATTAGGTGGCATTCAGCTGCCTCTGTCACAGGAGATGGGAAGCAAAAGAGCATCCTTCTGTGAAGGGGCGATGCTGATGTTGAGAGATGTGTGGCGGGGGAGGGGTAGGCCTGGCCAAGTGGAAGGCCTCGGCTCCTTAACAAAGAGCAGAAGAAATACTCGGAGACAGACCAAGGGAGTGTAGAGACTTAACAATGCAGGGCCTCCTTAAGCTGTGGTGCTATGTCTGGGAATGGCTTATCAGGCAGGGATCTAAGTTCTGCCCCCAGGGCTCACTTAAAAGATCTGGGTCTGGTGATGTATACTTGTGAAAATGCTAAGGTAGAGACAGGAAGACGCCTGAGCTCTGTGGCCAGCCAGCTTAGCCAAACTAGCAAGCTCATGAAACGGTGAGAGACACTGTCTCCAGGGAGACTGGGTGAGGGTAACTGAGGAAGACGCTAGAAGGTGATCTCCAGCTTCCACATGCACCCACACGTGTGTGCGGTATTGCCCTTCTCTGGCACACACACAATTTAGAACATTGTGCTAACTTCAGAGGAAGCTGCTCCACTTTGGTCAGTCCCAAGCAGGGACATGGGAGCCTGGTTCTGTGTATGTTCTGGATACCTGTAGCATGTATGGTACCCGAGGATAGAGAGGTAGCATACCTTCAGGTGGAGCCTGGTTCTATAGTAGGATGATCATATTCTGGACGACAACTCACAGAGCTACGTACTGAGCTGTGTGCAGGGAAGAGTGGGTATCACGGAAGGAAGGGCTGGCACCAAGGCCATGTCAGCTACCCTTCTCCACTGCCGTGACAGAATTCTTGGCAGCCCTGCTCTGGGGCAAAGAGGTTTATTTTGGTTCACAGTTTCAAAGGGAGTAAGCAGTCCATCCAGTCTGGCAGTGGGAGGGGCTCGTTCTGTGACATCAGAAGCATGTAGGCACAGTTTATTCTCATCTTGGTAGATCAAGAAGTAGGGGTAGAGCTGTTGTAATATGAGCTGCGGGGCTGCGTCCCCAGCACCCCAGCCGCCTGGTGGCTAGCTTATGCTCCGAAATAACAACACACAAATTGTATTCATTTAAACACTGCTTGGCCCATTATATCTATCCTCTTCTCTGCTAACTCTTGCACCTGGAATAGCCCATTTCTAATAATCTGTGTAGCATCAGTCTTACCGGGGAAGATTTTAGCCTACGTCCATCCTGGGTAGGAGCTTCATCGCCTGTGCCGGGGAGAGGGGAGCATGGCATCTGCTCCAGAGAGCAGAGCTGTCGAGTCTGAGCTCACTTCCTCTTCCTCCCAGCATTCTGTTCTGTTTACTCCACCCACCTATGTTTTAACCTATGAGAGCCAAGCAGTTTCTTTATTATAATTAACCAATGACCTTCCTCCATCATAGGGCTGAAAGCAGGGCCAGGCTAGACCTCCCAAGGCCTGCTGCTAGTGGGCTGTACCCATCAGTGAGGCTCTTGACTTCCCAAAGGTCCCACGGCCTCCTGAGCGCAGACAGTGCCATCCACTGGGGACTAAGTGTTCAAGCACACGTGATATGAGCCTGTGAAACTATAACAAGAGGTAATTCATAGTGACTGTGTGTGCTTTCTGCAGAATGGAAGGGAGGCCAAGTGAATGCCAAGTAGGCCTGGCACAAATGCTAGAAGAACCTTTCCAAAGGTGAGCCATTGCCGAGAGAGGCTGAGAGAGGAGACTTAATCTAGCAGGGGTTAAACAACCCCTAAGGAGCTGAACAGTGTATGTTGTGCCGACTGCTTCTTATTGCTGTGGTCGAATACTCGCGAGAAGCATGGTGAGGATTTATTTTGGCTCAAGGTTTGAGGTCACAGACCATCACTTCTGTGGCATCATGAAAATCCTTGTTCACAACTGGGCATATTAGAGAGCAGGTAGGTGACAGGAAATGGGATCCAGTTATAAGCCTCAAGGCCTGTCTCACAGAAACCACTTCCTCCAGCAAAGCCCTATCTCCCAAAGGTTCTATTAGCTTCCAGAACAGCACCACCGACTTGGGACCATGCAGCAAAACACATAAGTCACATTCACGTTTAGACCACAACAGCGGTCACGGTCTTAGCTGCTGTGAAGTCAAGCAGTGATGGAAGACAAGCTGTGTCTCTCCGTTAGTTCTGACAGCAGAACATGGGGACGTGGAAGGAGGCAGAGCTGTGGTTACTGAAAAAGGACCCTGATCTGAATGATCCCGATCCCTTTTGTCATTGTTGCAAGACACATCTCTGGCCTCTTGCTGTCCCTAGGATATACAGGTCAGCATGCCATTGCTTATCTGAAACCGCAACACACACATGAGGCTTGGGAAACAAAGCTCATTTGAGGGCAAGACCTGAACCCAGGTCCAGTCTATGCCTCTTCATTCACCCCGAGTATGAATGCTTGTATTTTGGTTTTCAGATCAAAGGGGTTTGATCACAGACGATTATCTAACAGAGGGTATGTAGGCATCACCGATCTTTTTAAAGAGCCTATTGAGTATCCCTGCATGTGCTAGAAGCATTTTCTCACTAGAGTTTGGATTTGTGGATTGCTTAACAGGTCCAAAGAAAAACAAGTCTATGCAACCTCCTGTCAGCTCTGGAGCTCATATATCAGTGAGTCACGGTAGCTATAAAATAGGCCGCTGCCAGAGAGACTTCCTACCTTTATGATTCGTCAATAGCGAGTAGAGAAGAGGACCCGGGGTTACACGCAGGACACTGCTTTATGATGTTAGTGTCATCCTTAGCTACAGAGTGCCGTGTCTTATTGTTAATGATGCATGCACATGCAATGGCTTGAATCACAGCGGGAGTTTGTGTGTACACGAGTCTGTGTTGTAAGCACGCACACCAGAGCACTATTCTTTTTTGGACTTTTTCCTGGGATCACACTGAGGTCTTCATGTTTGTGCAGCACACATTTGACCAGCAGCTGCCTTCCCAGGCCCACCGCTTCTGTTTTTGCTGACGTTTTCTGATTTAGTGCTTGTCGGGCTCAGGAGAGGGCATCAGCATTCCCAGCCTAGGGCCCACACCTGGAGGTGGCAGAGGACTTGTTCAAAGTCTCTCAGGCAAGCCTTAGCCACCTTGGCTGAGTTTGGCTAACTCTGCTCTCTGCTTCTTCTTCAGACAATAGCCTTCCTGTCTGAGGGATGAGCATGATTCTTAAGTCAGCGCTTCTCAACTGGTGGGTCGCGACCTGTTTGGGGGTTGAATGACCCTTCTACAGGGGTCATCTAAGACCATCAGAAAGCACAGATATTACAATCCATAATAGTGGCAAAATTAGTGTTAGGAAGTAGCATCGAAAATGATTTTGTGGTTGGGGTCATCACAACATGAGGAACTGTATTAATGGGTCTCAGCATGAGGAAGGTTGGGAAGCACTATTTTAAGTGCATCTGTCACAAAGAGCCAGTACCATCCGTTTTCTCTCACAAGGCCACCTGAGCTTGGCAGCTGTGGCTGGGTGACCTGCTCAGGTGAGGATTCGGAGGCTATTTCCAGGCTCCACGGGGACTTTAGTAAGCATTAGTCCTGAGTAGCAAAATACCAGATGACAGCATGAGGAATGCATGGATGGCTAGGCCATCCATTTGGAGGGATAAATTTTTCTTGTCTCTGTTCACTCGGTAAACTAAGCTAAACTAAAACAAAATAATCATGTGCATCTCTCTCTCTCTCTCTCTCTCTCTCTCTCTGTGTGTGTGTGTGTGTGTGTGTGTGTGTGTGTTCGTGTTCATGTGCACTCAGGTAGGTGCATCCTGGGATCCTGGGTGTCAGATCCTGTAGGATGCTGTAGCTAGCACCATGGAGACACAATCCCTATCCTCAGGACACTTTGAAGTTTCACTGCTGCCCCAGTAGCAGGTGGAAAGCACTTGGGGATATGTCGGTGTCACCTGCAGCCACACACAAGGTGGTAGGAGACAACAGCAGAGAACCATACTCCCTGCACAGCTTGGGCTCTAGAAGAAGGCGTGACTTGCTGAAAGGTAGGTAGTAGGAAATCACACGGGCCTTGGGCTACACAAGCCTATGCTCACCCTCCTACTAGATGGGGTGATATGGGGGGAAGGGCTCGGCTTCTCTGGGCTTCAGATTTTTTGGTTCAGAAAAGAAGAAGAGGAAATCATAGCAAACTCGGAGCTATAAAGGCGCTGATGAAAAGGATAGTTACCGTTGGTTGGGTGTTTTGTTTGATAGACTTTGCTTTAAGCCCTTCACATGTTCCGACCCGCTCCATCTTCAAAGGACCTACTGAGGCAGCATGGGACCCACACCTAGCAGACACTAAGAGCTGGGAGGGACACAGCAGCAAAGTCATGGTCTCTGGCAAGGCTACGGGGCTGTCCAGCTGTCGCGTGTCACTGTTTAGGGATAGTGTCTGACCTTCTGATGCAGGCTTCACTTCTTCCTCTCTGGGACTTCCCACAAGGCACTGAACTTCTCTGGGGACTGAGTTTCCTCTGTAAAAGGAAAAGCTGTGTGAGAGGGATGAGCAAACATGGGGAATCTTTCAAAATCCATGCCTGGGTTCCATTCTCAAAGGATTCCGAGCTGGTGCATCTGAGGCTGGACCTGAGACTCTGTACTGCCTTAAACATGATCGTGAAATTGATAAAAAAAAAAAAAAAAAAAAAAAAAAAAACACCCATACTGAAACAGGGAGAACGATGCCAATCACCAGCTCCTGCCCCGGTGTCAATAAATCCCTGATCCTTCCACCCCAGAGTACACACATGTCACGGCAGCAGCTTCTCTGTCCTTTTCCAGTTGGTTGTTGTTGGAAGGTTTTTTGTTTGCTTGTTTGTTTGTTTGTTGTTGTTTTTAATTGGCATCTCGCTATGTAACACAGGTTGACCTTAGAGTCAAGATTCTCCTGCTGTCTTCCCCCAGGTCCTAGGATTTCAGGTCCGAACCTCCATGCCCAGCTTCCCATCAGTTCCTAACCATTCCTTCCCGCAGCCCTTCAAGGATGGCTGTCCGTTCATTTCGTTTTCGGCCCAGCCCTCTGTGCTTTCCCTGTATCCTTCCTGCATCTTCATTAGCAGCACCTGCTCCCATCTCTCCACGTGCCTCCCCTCTCCGGAGGGAACCTCCTTGTCTTTTTATTTCTATCTGCATAATTCTAAAGCAAGCCACTCTGGTGTCACAAATGCCACTATCCCATTCAGCAAGACAAACAAAGATTGCTTAATCTCAAACACAAGCAGGCAGCTGTGTGTGTGAGATGCCCCTTGGGTCTGCGATCACTCGAGTTTGACAGTCGCTGGAGTAGCCCACCTCCGAGGGGCTTTCCAAACCAAACAAGCTGCCTCTTGAATCAGTAAAGAATCTCCCAGTTAATAGGCTTGAGTCAGTCTCCACCTGGTGGTAGAAAATCCCACCTGGACTGGAAAAACGGTAAATTAGAACCTGTTCCTGCAGTGAGGAGGAGTTGCCATGGAAACCTTCCTGGAACATCTAGGAAGTGGTTCGGACACTTAGGGCTTGTTCTACCAATGGGATAAACAGGCAGGTGGTTATTGAAGCAAGTGCTACCCCAGTGTCCATCTTCCAGGCACCGAGGAGGGGCATAGCCATCCATAAGGCCAAACCGGTGAATCGGGATGTAAGAGAGGGCAGTCGGTTTCCTTCTTACCCAAGACCAGACTGTCTTCACAAATGCTTTCATCTTTGAACATTTGGTTTACTTCCCAGACCTCAGATCAAATCACCATGAACAAACCCTTGAGACTTGCCCAGAAATGGGCCAGGTGCGGAGTCTGTCCAGCTGGAGAGGCCACGGGTGGGTAAGATGAGAACAGCTCTGCACACCTGTGTCTGGGGCTCTGCGCGACTCACTGCCTGGGACAAAGACCGTGGCCCTTCATTTGTGCCGGGGACCTTAATATCTCTCTGTGTGTTTTAATCCTAGCTACTCAAGAGGTCAAGGAAGGTAGACCCAAGTTTAAGGGCTGCCTGGGCTAGTGAGTGAGTTCAAGTTCAAACCTGTGATTTTCTTTAGAATTAGTCTCCAATGCCTGGAATTCCAAACAGCCCATTTTACACTTGCTAACGTCAAACCCTTTGGAGAGGAAGCAGGCTTCCCACTCCCGGCACTTTATTTACGACTGTGTGGACACACGCCTGTTGTGTTTGCACGTATGCAGTGTACACACTCGTGTGTTGTAGAAGTCCAATGTCAATCCACAGGGGTTGTTCCTTAGTCATGTATCAGCTTTTCTTCTTGGCTTGGGGCTCACTGGCTAGACTAGCTTAGGCATGAGGCACTAGGATTAAAGGCACTGGCCGCCTTGGTATTGGTCCTGAGGATCCAACTCGTGTCTTCATTAGCACACGGCGGGCGGGTGCTTTACGGAGTGAGCTATCCCCACAGCACTGTTACATTTTTAAAGACAAAATCGCACTTCTTAAAGGTTCGGGTGAAGCCAGGGCTAGTAAAGGACTGAACTTGCAGCTATTTGCTTAGGCAGGAGGGTGGTGAGTTCAAAGCCAGCCTGGACAACTTAGTGAGCGCCTGTTTGAAAAATAAAGAGTAGAAAAGTAAAGTGAAAAAAGATGTCTGTGGATATAGTTCAGTGGTCGATCACTTGTCCAGCTCACGATAGAGTCTAGTTTCAACGCCCAGTACATACGCACAGAGAATGAACAAACTGTTTCATCCCTACTGGGTTAAATTATGCTCCCGAACCCTGAATAAAGAGTTCGCCCAGAGAAACTCCATCCATGCTTAGAGGAACAGTGGTTGGCAGGGGATCAAAGCATCTCATTGCTTAAAGACGAGCCACCAGGGGCATATGCATATGGCTGGGTATTCGGTGGGCTGGTTCCAGGCAACGTTTTCCTCGTTAGCTTCTACATGAAAGCATTTTCTGCTGAGGCTGACGATTTATATTATTCCAGTTCAAAGCGAGTCATTCATCAGCCAGGTTACTAACACCTAACCAGTGCTCAGAGGCTCTGCCGGTCCCCAGCCACCCTGGTGCTGTTCCCACCAAGGAATGAGCTTAATGCCAAAGAGGCAGGTGTTTGCACTGCGTCACCTGAGTGAGGAAACTGAGCTAGACCTAACTGTGACGTTCACTCTGGTGAGGGAGAAAGTGTCATTTACTGGCTACAACAGAAACATCTGGATTGGGCCTTCTGAAGTCCCCTGTGGGACTCCCACCTCTGTCACCACTTAATCTGTTGAATAACAGTCTGTCCGGGAGTCAGGCAGGCTGGATGGCCAGCTATGCAGGCAGCTAAGAGAGATCTTGACTTTGGGCGTGCAGGATCCAAAGCTATGAAAGCAGCCCATGTATTTATAGACGACGATGTCATGTCTCAGTGTCAAAAGGTTGGATACACTTGCTGGGATTAAGGTGATCCTCAGAAGGAAGGTGATGACTCAGAAGACACCCTCACCCTGCCACCACAGAGGTGGGCACTGGAACTATTCCCTGCATTGGGTCACTGAACAGAAAAAAATGCAGAACTTGACTTCTCAGCACTCATGTGCCAAGGCCCCAGTCCAGTAGCTTTCAGGGGCCCGGCAGATCTGGGCATCTCCTTAACGATTCCCTCTTTCCTGGGATTTGGGGCCAGGAGTAGCAGGCAATGGCTCAAGACCTTCTGACTGCCCACCCTGCACTGAGTTGACAAGGGTTGATGCAATGTAACTAAAGCCTCTTGTACCTGCTGGCAAATCAAAGGATGCCAGGGGCAGTTTGCTTCTCTGCCCTTGGCTCTTGCCATGGGTGCACCAGCTACCTGAATTAACTACAAGTGTTTGCTTTCTTGAGAAGGGAATGCCGTTCAGTTGGTAGCATGCTTGCCCACTGTGCATGAATCCCTGCACCCAGTCCCCATCCCCCAGCACTGCCTAAACCAGGAATACAGCACACGTATGGAATCCCAGCATTTAGGAGGCAGAGACAAGAAAATCAAGAGTTTAAGTTAGGCTACATAGGGGAGTTCATGGTCAGTCTGAGCTTAATGAGATCTTATCTTTAAAAAAAAAACGATATTTCTTTGGAGGTAGCAGAAGGCTTCCACTGGGCTACTACAATGCAGAAACTGGGTGGTTCGTGACACCAGCGACCTGTGCTGGTTAGATTTTTTTTTTTTTTGTCAGTGTGACACAAGCCAGGATCACCTGTGAAGTCAGGGGAAAATGCCTGCTTTAGACCGGTCCTTAGGTAAGTCTGTAGGGGTCCATTACTTTATTGGTGATTGATGTGGAAGGGCCCAGCCCTTGTATGTACTGCCATCCTGAGAATGTGACCCTGGGGTGTGTAAGAAAACAGGCAAAACAAGCAAGGAAGAGTAAGCCGACAGGCAGCATTTCTTTGTGGCTTCTGCTTCAGTGCATACCACCAGGCTCCTGCCTCGAGATGCCCCGCGATGGAGAGATGTAAGCTAAAACAAACAAGCCCTTTTTCTTTTCCCCCACATTGCTTTTGGTCATGGTGTTTTATCCCAGCACTAGTAACCCTAACTGTGACAGGGCTTTAGGAAATCATTATAAGGTCAAGAGCAGAAAGGAACACAAATCTAAGAGTTAAGGGCACTGGCCTTGCCCAGTGGTGTCTGGACTCTGTTCCCTACCCTCACATAAGTTACTTTCCCCAAGCTACTCATTCGTAAAACAGAGCTAACAAGAGTTTTGTAAGGGGTGAGCGTGAAGACTAAATAAAAAGACTATACTTACTTCTGTATGTGTAGCAAACTATACCCAGGGCAAGATGGTGTCTGCTCTTATCATTGGATATTGTGAACGGAGCTCAAAGTGCTAAACTATTAGGGAATACATCATCAAGTGACTCACTGCCACCCCCCCCTTCAACGCATGCCCAGCAAACACATCTTTCACACAAATTCTTGCAGAGGTGCCAAAATTGATACCTCATCCCACTCCACCATACTTTACAATTTCTCTGTGGCTCTCCTTTGCTCCCCTATCAAAATCCTGTATGGTGTCTATGGTTTAAGTGTAATTGGAGGGTCCAACCCCAAGGTGTTATGTATAGAAACTTAGTTCTTGATGTGAGACACTAATGGACCAAGAACTTAGTCTCTCTCTGTCTCTGTCTCTGTCTCTGTCTCTCTCTCTCTCTCTCTCTCTCTCTCTCTCTCTCTGTGTGTGTGTGTGTGTGTGTGTGCACCACACCACACAATGTTTGCAGCTGCCTTGTGACTGCCAACAAGCGGACATCATCCCACAAGCCCCTAGATCTTCTGTCTCCAGAACTAGGGACCAGAATACACTCCTGTCCTTTATAGGGTAGCCTGCCTCAGAGCGACAAGGAGTGGCACATGATAATCTTTGCCTGCCCTGGGGCCTCCTCACCTCTCCTACTCAGAAATAGTAATATTCTACTATAGGACTGCTAGCCCACCTGCCTCATCACTTCCCTTCCCCTCTCTGTCTTCTGTTCTCTCTTCCCTCCCTTCTTCCAGGGTTATTTCATCCAGTTCTTCTCCTCTGAGATAGTCAGTGCTTCCCCCACACCAGGAAGCTGCCTGGACCTCTGTAATCTGTTCTGGAGCACCCCCACGCTGTGTTCTAGCTGCTTTAGCTTCACCCCCACATCCATGGTTCTCAGTTTTCCTGCTCGTTAGAATCAGCTGGAAGCACCATCAAGCCCTAATGCCATGGCCTCTCCTTAGACCAATTAAGCCATTCTGTGGAGATGAGACTCAGACATCAGGAATTCTCAGGCTCCTGCAGGTGGTTCCAATGTGCAGCAAAGGTTGAAGACCGCCATTCCTGGATGGCGCCTTAGGGGTATCATACATGTGTGCAGTATTGTTTCCCTGCTAGTGCTTAAGTCTCATCCATATAGGAAGGCAGGGCACTGAGTTTGGTAACTTCTAGAACTGTGTCATCATCTAGGAAAGCAGAGGTGTTGAGAAGGATATATGGGCATGCCAGTTCTAATGAGCTGCTGAGTGTCAGAGTAGGAAGCTGCAGAAGGAGGACAGAGACCTAGCTCTGGGGGAACTCCTCCAGCTGCTCTGGAGGTGTAGGGCATGGGGAAACCAGTCAACCTGGTTTGTGACTTCGGTAGTCCATCCAGGAACACTTTAGCTTCACTAGTCAACCAGGAGGACTTGAAGGCGCTCGAGTTGTGAGGCTGACTGCCTTGTGGATGCTTCTCTGGGCTAGGGAGAGCATGGAGGCTTCTCCACATCCCTGTAGATGTGGGTGTGTTGCTGTCTGAGCCCCCCATCTTAGGGTCCCCTGTCCTGCCATGTCTTGTGGACAGTGGAAGAGAGTTTTGATGCCTTAATCCCATGCAAGCCCCTCCCTCCCCCCAGGAGTCCTGGCCAATCCCAAACCTGCCTTCCTCTGATCTCTAACTGGTGAATCTTTGATTTCAGCAAGCCCATATGAAACCTAGCACCTTCCTTTCATGGGAGCCTCACTCTGAAAAAATAGCGATCCCTCCTTGTCCAACCCTCTCTAGAGGATATTGGAACCTCGAGCCCCCTTTGTCTTAGACTTTGGTTTGTAAACTTCAGAGTCCTGTAGACAGGCTAAGGTTGGCAAAGCCCTGGACTGTTTCAGCTGAAGAGAATCTAAGAGGTGGAGAAGTAACTTGGAACATGGGGACCAGGGCCGGAAAAGTAAAAATCCATGTCTGTCCCCCTAGAGCTCGAGAAGAACAAGACCCCGCTCCTGTGGGGAAGGGACTCTCACTCCCCAGCATGCTCTTCACCTTTCTCATCCTGCTGAAGTCATCCAGTGGCTGGGAAAGGACAGTGATTACCAGACTCTGCACAGTGACATGCATGCAGCGCAGGGTGAGGACACCTAAAATTCTATCTGGGGTGCACTCAGAAGCGACAGGGGTCACGAACTCTGACTTTGTTCTTCTTAGTTGCTGCTTTACAGGTAGGAAATCATTTCACCTACTTCAACTCCCCAAGGCTGGTGCTTAGCAACCTCATTTTAAGCACCCCAAAGCATAGAAAGATAATATCATTTAAGGGGATAGCAATGACTGTCCACCTCCTGGCTAGCATATAGAGGGTTTTTTTTTAAATTCTTTTTTAGAAACTAATGATTGTGATGCGTGTTGTGGTTGTGTGCTGTGTGTGTTTATGTATATATCTGTGTGTTGTATGTATATATGAGTGTGTTCTGTATGTATAGTGTATGTATGTTGTGTGCGTGTGGTTTGTGTGTATATGTGGTATATATATGAGTGTGTATCTCTGTGTGTTGTGCATGTATGTTTGTATATGTGTGTAATGTGTGTGTATGTGGTATATTGTGTGGTCTGCGTGGTGTGTATATATGTGTGTGGAGTGTGTAATGTGTCTTTATAAATGTGCATTTGTGTGTGGTATGTATTGTGTGTATATGTGTGTGGTATGTATTTTCTGTGTATGTAGGGAGGTGTGTGTTCTGTGTGTATATTGTGTGTATGTTGTGAGTGTGGTGTGTATGTAAGTATGATGTGTGGGTGGTTTGTGTATGTGTATTGTGTGTGTGTGCTGTGTTTATATGTATATGTTGTGTTTATATATGGTGTGTGTATATGTTGTGTATGTATTGTGTATGGTGTGTTTATATGTGTGTGTTGTGTGTGTATATGTATGGTGTATATATATGTATGCGTATATTGTGTGGTGTGTGTCTTATGTATATATGTGTATGTTGTGTATGTGTTGTGTATGTATGTGTGGTATGTATGTGTATGTGTGTGTATATGTATCTGGTGTGTGTGTGCATGTATATGTGTGTCTGTGTTTGGTGTGTGTGTGTGTGTGTGTGTGTGTGTGGTATGTGGGTCAGAGGACAACTGAAGACAGGTTGACAGCTGTCTTTCTCCTCATAGGTCCCAGGGATTAAATCCAGGTTCTCACGTTTGTGGGCAAATGTGCAGCTAAGGCCTCTTCTAGGCTCTTCTTGTTTGTTTTGTTTCGGGTAGTGGGAGAAGACACAAAACCACAGAAACAGTTTGGGAATCAGCAACAGATAAAATGTCACTTCACACCATTATTCCAAAAATGTGTCTCCCAGGAAAGGCACACTATTGGAGACAAGGTCAAGGTCTGGACCAGGCCCCTCAGGCTCCTGGGTTCAGAGGTGAGAATATGCAGGCGATGGTGCCCTTACCGGAACCTGAGCAAAGTCCGCAAGGTTGGAGGGTGTCCTAGGCACTCTGCTCTATGGGAGCTGAGGAAAGCTGTGTCTCAAGAGGAGACAGCTGTGCCTAAAGCTGCTAGTCTGGCACACAGGGGATCTTAGGAGTGGCCTGGTCTGCCACGCCAGGGTCTCAGGAGTGGTCTGATCTGCCACACGGGGGTCTCAGGAGTGTTCTGATCTGCCACACTGGGGTCTCAGGAGTGGTGTGATCTGCCACACGGGGGTCTCAGGAGTGGCCTGGTCTGCCACACCAGGGTCTCAGGAGTGGTCTGATCTGCCACACCAGGGTCTCAGGAGCAGTTTGGTCTCCAGGAGGGCACTGTGTCACTGACTTCATCTCTGCCAGAAGAGCGACTGACCAGCTGGGGTAGAAGAGTCCTGTGGGAAGGTGGCTGGCTCTCTACACACCCAGTGGCTGAGCTGTGATGCCCACATCACCTGGTATCCTCTGCAGCCCTGTCCACAGCCGCCCTCCCTTTGTGTCCCTGGATGCTGAAGAGCATTTTCTTTGGTTCACATGGAAGGTCAGATCCCATTCGGTCAATAACTGTGACACAGCTGGAAGGAAGTACCAAGAGGTGAGAGCAGTCTAACATGAAAAATAAATAAAATTACAAAGAGTGGGGTCAGCGAGCAGCCCAGATCAATGAAGCCCAAACTCTTGGAAAATGTATATGTGGGTGAAGCCCAGGCTTCAGGAAATCAATCAACAGCCCTTGAAAAATTGTGTCTTCCATAAAAATGTCACCCAAGCCTTCAGTGTCACAATGAAGGTGCCGATAGCCAGGCACAAAACAGATGGCCCATTAATACTCATTGATGGCTTTATTGATTGGTATGTCTGGTATAATTAGCCCCAATGATCTTCAATCAATACGGCAGGTGGGGTAGGGGCTGGAACTAAGGAATTCTGGATAGGAATGGAAAGCCGTGCTTTGCCTCAAGGGCCATGGGCTTACCATGTAGGCTAGAAGTTTCCTGAACTCCTCTGGGCCTGGATTTCCTCACCTGTAAGTGAGAGGCTAGCAGGCCAGTGTTTCCCATGGTGATTTCTAGCAAAACTTAGTTCTGTGAAATGTTAGCATCACACACACCCCCGCACACAAATGTGTTAAGTGGTCAGATTTGAGAAACACAGGTTTTAAACAAATTATGCAGGCTTTGCCAGAGATGTGGGTGTGCTGGGGATTGTGACAGTCTCTGACGGTTATTCTAACACTTGCTCATTTATTTTGTCTATATTAGAGGGCACCAGGCAGAAGCAAGGTATTATGCAGGGGGCCTAGGGGATATAGCAATAAAAACCCAAGTCTCTGTGTTAATATATTTGCTTTCTAGTGCAGGATTACAAGCAGAGTCTGTCAGTCAAGGAAGATAATATGACAAATGGCAGTTGGTCATGTTAAAAAAAAAAACCCAACCCTTTTCTGTAATGAGTCTTTCTCTGTCCTGCCAGCTCCCAAATAAGGACGCGGAGACTTATTATTAATTACGAAAGCTCCACCTATAGCTTAGGCTTGTCCCACTAGCTCTTCTAACTGAAATTAAATCATTTCTGTTCATCTACATGTCTCCAAGTGACTCAGGCTTTTACCTCTCCTCCTGCATGTCTGTTCCCTCTGCGTCCACTGACGACCCCACCTTTCTTCTTCCCAGAGCTCTCTCTGTCCAGAAGTCCTTGCTATACCTCCTGCCTAGCTATTGGCTTTTTCACTTTTTATTAAACCAATCACAGTG
This sequence comes from Microtus oregoni, assembly GCF_018167655.1. Lineage (NCBI taxonomy): Eukaryota > Metazoa > Chordata > Mammalia > Rodentia > Cricetidae > Microtus > Microtus oregoni. Next base: position 40,989,071 of record NW_024543061.1, on the reverse strand, counting down.
ACATGTCTTGACACAGTGTAATCAAATATTTCACAATTCTTTCCGAAACACAAAACCACCTCTAACACAGCCCAGGAAGCAGAACGTACTGTTTGTTTGTAGGAGAGATGAGACCTTCTTCTCTCATTAGGGGATGTTGGCCCAGCAAGGAGCCAGGGTTCTAGAAGGTCACTGCCAATGCCAGGGCCCTGAAGTGGGCACATGCTTGTCCTTATCCTGAGACATTAAAGAGGAGACTGTGGCTGACACGGCTATCGTTATGATGAATGACTTTTCTCACCACTGTGACAAAATCCCCAACAGGAACAATTTGGAAACGGATGTATTTATTTCAGCTCATGGTTTCAGAGGGCTTCAGTCCATGGCCACTTAGCTCCATGCACTTAGTAGAACATCACAGTAGTGGTGTGGTGGAGTGTCTTAACGCAGGAAACAGAGAAGGAAGGGACCTGGAGACCCCGTTGTAACCTTCAAATGTACACCTTGCCCCAGTGACCTTGTTCCTTCAAGTAGGCCTCACCTTCCAAAGTTTCTAGAATTTCTCAAAAGAAAACCCCCAGTGGGGGGAACAAATATTCATCACCTAAGTTGGGAGGAAGAAGCAGTTCACAGTCAAGTCATATAAAGGGAGAAGGTGGTATCTTGCCCTTGATATAAGGGGACATTTCCTGTTTGCTGCTGAGCTTCAGAGTTAGAACTAGATGACAAATGTCCCCCCTCTTGTCCCAGCAACTCCCATGATTCTTAGACCCTGATATCCCATTGGAATAGGGCTTATTTCAGTGTGGAGGTAGCCATGCAACATGAGGTGGCGGAGTTTAATGTTGGAGGCTGGCCAGTGGGAGAAGATGGATGTTGGCATTATAATGTCCTTTTGGAGAAATGCCATTCTTCTGCTTCTGTATTTTCAAAGCTACAGAGCAGGGGCTGGAGAGATGGCTCCATGGTCAAGAGCTCTGGTTGTTCTTTCAGAGGCACTGGATTCAAGTCCCAGCACCCACATGGCAGCTCACAACTGTCTCTGACACCAGTTTCAGGGGATCTGATCCCCCCCTTCTCAACTCTGCATGGTGCACAGACAAACAGGTACACAGGACATGTTTTTGTTTGATATTTAAATCCTCTAAATCAGAAAGAGTATTGAACTAGTACCAACTCCTCATTTGACTATCTGTATAACGTTGAACAATTATTTTGCCTTTCTATGCCTCAGTTTACACATCTGTAAAATAGTGAAGGCCATTGTGAACATTTCCTGGGATAACGCCAAGAACTTTGACCTGTCCCAGCTACCATAAATGTCAGTCAAATCTCGCTTACCTGCTATGACAATTACTATTTAAAAGCCTGAGAGATGGGCCTGGATGATGCTAGCATTCCAGAGGACCTGAGTTCAATTCCCAGCACCCACCTTAGACAGCTCACCACCACTTGTAACTCCAGCTTCAAGGGACCATGTACCCTCTCCTGATTTCTGTGGGTACCCATATACATGGCGTGTTTTCTCTCTCTCTCTCTCTCTCTCTCTCTCTCTCTCTCTCTCTCTCTCTCACACACACACACACACACACACACACACACACACACACAAACTAAAATAAAAGTAAATCTTTTAAAAATATATAATTAAAAACCAGAGAGCGGGACCTTTTTCTGGTTTCAACCCAAACCCCTCTTTATACTCAGAAAAATATGACACAATAGCATCAAATCCCGAGACAGAGCTCTGTGACTGCACTGCTAGTTTCCCACGTGGTGGCAGTCATTGTTCTCAGCGTCTGTACTTCCGCTATCACCTGGAGCGCCAGCCATGCTCCCTGGCAGCTGCTGGGTCAGTGCCTTACTGGGGTGGGGCTGCTAAACCAGTAGGGGGCAGCTGAGGCCGGGACTAGGTGTTTGGAGAAAGGAAGCTCCCAAGAGAGAGCAGCCACACCGTCTGGCAATGTCAATCATCTCAGGGCCATGAAGGCAGCCACTGTGGCCACAGAAGACAGCAGAATCCAGAGAAGTCCTGAGAACTGAAGCCCTGGCCGACCATTCACCAACCCAATCTTGAAATGATCAAGACCTGGAGTCAATAAAATCCATTGTTTCTAAGGGAGTGGATTTTCCTTTCACATCACAGCCTGGGGCATCTTGGCTGATAACCATCAGTTCAGTAATCATATCAACATCAAGTCTCCATGACAACCCTTCTTTAAGATGCTTCTATTCCCAGTCACAAACAGAGAAACAGGTGGGGAGAATTTACTGGTGGGCTATGTAAGGACTAAATTTTGGGAGAGTAGAATTGTGTGTGTGTGTGTGTGTGTGTGTGTGTGTATGTGCGCGCGCGCACGCACACACACGTGTCAAAGACCTCAGTTATGACTAAGGTTTGTTATGTACTAGATTCTCTTCCTGGAGTGGAAAACGAATACAATTCTTTTAAAATTGTTATTTATTTGTTTATCTGTTGTTAACATGGGGAAGCAAATCACCTAGATTTCTTAGGTTTCTCATTGCCAAGATGGGGCTCCTACTTCCAAGTTCAGTCTTTTTATATTTTGCATGCTGCTGGCTTGACAGGTTCACACTGTTCTTAGCTAGAGGAACATTTTTTTCTGGTTTCTTGTTTATGTTGAAAATTTGTTTAGCAAACCATTTCCAGTGAATCAGGATGTAAAACGGTGCCTAGCCCCAGACGCCATAGCTGAATTGCAAGCTGTAGGCTTAACTCATCAGCTGGTCTGCTTCTGTCTCTGTACCTGTGCTTCATGCTTCAAGTTCCACCAGCTTCTTGGACCGCCAAGGCCTATGCCGTCTTTGTGTGTTGGGGGACACACATGTGCATGTATGTTTGTTTGCATGTATGCTTGTGTGTTTGCAGTATGTATACTCAGGATGTGGTCTACCTTTTTATTTTTGTTGATTTGTTTTTAATTATTTGTGGGGTTGGGGAAATGGTTCAGTGGTTAAAAGCACTGACTACGCTAACACAAGACCTGGGTTCAGTCCCCTGCCATCTACATGATCACTCACAATCATTTGTAATTCTGGATATAGGGGATCTGACACCATTTCCTGACCACTGCAAGGACTGCATACACATTGCACACACACACACACACACACACACACATGCACGCACAAAGGCAAAACATTCTTACACACAAAATAAAGATAAATGATGTAAAATTTATTTATAAATTCAAACTCATCAGTCTTGAAACATGCAGGGTTTTTTAGACTTGACAGTCTTTTTAAACATGTTGAGCTTGAACTCTTGACCCTCCTACTTCAGCTTCCCATACCCTAGGATTGCAGGTGTGCTGACATAGTGCCGTGGGTGTTGTGAAGTACTGAGGATCAAACTCAGGGCTTTGTGCGTACTGGGCAAATACCTGAAACCTGAATTCTGTGCACAGCCCCCATCTTGGTTTTTAAGATGGCCTCTCATTGATCTGGAACTTTCCAAGTTGACTGACCAGGTCCTCAGGCTTGCAAGGTAAGCGTGACACCAACCAAGCTGTCTCCCTACCCCTAGTCTGTGCCATTTTCCATGGCTGATTAGTGAAATTTCTATGTTCTCTTAACATCTCAACTGTATGCTTTGTATTTTCTGTCTTTGGGGATTAGAAACACAAACATGTGTCACAGGGAAATTTTCTCTTATTAAGACCAACTCCGAGGTAGAAGCCCCTGTGGATATTTAGGGTAATGGAAGTGAAAGACTGTTTGTCACTTAGATAAGAGGCAGGAAATCTGTCCTCGCCGTGAATATAGAAGAATGATTTGCCTAAATGATTCAGAGATGATTTGTCTAATATATTAATCATGAGGAAGAAGAACCATGTTCATCTTAGCACTGTTTATATTAGAACGCCACGGTTGTCAGGCGGGCCTGGATTTTATAAGCACACTACACAGGGAGAAAACACGAGATAGATTTATCCTTGTGTAGGATTGAGTGTGTGCTTTATTGTACACACTTTGCTTCTGGCTACAGACAAAGTCATTTATCTGTGAGTCTTCTATTCTTCTCATTTGCAATGACTGTAAGATTAACCGATGGAGCAGCAGCCTTGTTCGGGCCGTATTTATGAAGGGTGGCTGTGTTCACGCAAATAACTTCCAACGTGTTTTAAGCCGTAGCATCTTTCATGAAGATGCGATAGTAAAGCCCTTCAGGCATAAAAGCTGAGAGATCATCTCATGTTAACAGCTGAAAGGAATTTTTATTAATTTGCTTGGAAGCTGTAAGAAACAACAGCCACGAGCTGGGGGAAATAAATAAAGTTTCATAATCACAGTGACTCAACCTGAACCTCTCAGGTACCAAGGTGTGTGTGTGTGTGTGTGTGTGTGTGTGTGTGTGTGTGTGTGTGTGTTGGAGGGGCCGTTTAGAGAATGTTGTCAGACCAAAGCTCACCTCTGGGTTAGTATAAGCAGTGGGAAGAGCGTAGAGTTGCCTGTTTGGTTTTTTCCCTCTGATCACGGGTTCTGAAGACATTTAAGGGCTGGTAGTATGTTCTTGCTGCAGACTGCGGCCTGTTCATATTGTCATCATTCGTGCCAGTTGTGGGACTTCATGGAGGAAGAAATGCTGCTGAGGTACAAGGTCCCCCATTTCTATCAGCTCTGAAATGCTCTTGCCTCTGCAGAGAGCCCGCACAGCTCCCTGTTCTGTTTATGAAACGCTTACTCCAGTTTTCTCTGCTGAAAACCAAAACCAACAAAACATAGCCCCCCAGCTGGTTTGACTTAGCATAGGTTTGACTGGTTTGGTTGTTCTGTGTTTGTTTTCTTTTTCAAATTAGATAATTAATTCAGGCTAACAACCCAAGTTTTCATTTAGTTTCCAATTGGAAAGGATGGACAGTATGCTGGCTGTAATCCTAGCTTGGTGGACCTCGGAGCCCCAGCAATTCATTTTAGACAACATTGTGACTCCAAGGAGTCCTGACTGGGAGGAAGACTTAGTCCTTAAAAACATTTTGCTACCACTGCACTGACTGGTTTTTATAAATGCTTCCCGGAGTGCATGGCAAGGCAGACTGTGTTTCCAGAAACCATGGTTGGGAATGCCTTGCCCTGGGCTGCACTTCCCACATGAGGACCGCATATGTGTGCACGATGGACTTGACCTAGCCTTTCCTATTCAGAAGCAAAGCTGAACCTTTTGAGCTCTTCTGGATTCATGAGTTCTTCAAGGCCAAAGTCAACTGGGAACTTGAGTCTGAAACCTGCCCCTCCAAGGTCAAACTGGGGGTAGGGGGGTGTCTAGGTAGAAGACTCCAGGGTTTCCCATGTGCACACCACAACTGCTCTTCATAGAGGAAGACACAGTTCCAAGTGAAAGACCCTTTGACCTGTGTATGAAGTCTGAATGGATAACAATGTGGAGAACATGGTTATCAAGGAGTAGGTGACGCCGTGGCAGCTGCTCCAAATGATCGAAACTCTCAGGGAAGAGAAGCAAACTGCACATAGCCTGGGGGAAGTCCAGGACTCTCACCTCTCTTTAACGGGTCTAGCTTAAAATGGTTCTGGGGTTTTGGACCTTTCCCTCCCTTCCTCCTCTGGTCCCTCCTTCATTCCCCTTTCCCGCTCTCCCTCCCTTTTTTTTTTACCTTCTCTCCCTTCCTTGTTTCTCCCATCTTTTTTCTTCCCTCTCTTTCCTCTTCTTTTTTCTACTTTTTTTCCTCTTCTTTCTTTTCCATGTGAAATAAATCTCCCATTCTGCCACCAGATGTTCACTGTTTCGCCTTCAAGGCAGATCCAAAATGAGTTTGTTCTGATGAAAAAAACTTACTGTCAGACTTTACATGTCTAGGCAATGCCATGACATGTTCCTACCTTTACTCCCACAGCTCCCTGCCTAGTCACACCAGCTCAGACGCAGTCACCCAGTTCACACCAAGTCGTACCAGCTCATACCCAGTCACCCAGTTCATACCAAGTCACACCAACTCACAGCCAGTCACCCAGTTCCAAATCAGACATCCTTCCCACAAGTGTTCTATCTTTGCTTTGACATTCCAAGGCCACATCTCCCTCTCCTGAACATCCAGATCACCTGCAGACAATTGCTTATATGATAGCAGCTAGGGATTTTCCTTCCTCCCTCTCTCCAAAACTACTTCATTATTCAAATAATATTTAATAACACATTTGTTGAATTATGATAAAGTAGTACAAAAGAAAGGACCCCCAAAATGCCCCAAAACCCCTTCTCCTATGCCCTGGCTCCATTTTCTCCCTTCAAACACCCAACCAACCCTCCTCTAGGTCTTAACACCAAGTGCACTCTTAAGTGGGCAAATCATTTGTTTTAAGTTTGAATATGTGAAATCACACTGTGTTATACAGTGACAGCCTTCATGAAATAGAAGGATGATACCTCAACTTTTTTTTTTCAAGACAGGCCTTCTCTGTGTAGCTCTAGCTGTCCTGGAACTCACTCTGTAGACCAGACTGGCCTTGAACTCACAGAGATCCACCTGCCTCTGTCTCCAGAGGGCTGGGATTAAAAGCATGTGCCAACACCGCCTTGTTGATACCCTGATTTTTAAAGGATTTGTTTACTTATATATGAGTGTTTTGCTTGCATGTATATATGTATGCTCAGTGAATGCTGCCATGCCTGGTACCTGTGGGAACTAGGAGAGGGAACCAAATCCCCTGGAAACCGAGTTAAGGAGGGTTGTGAACTGCCATGTATGTGCTGGGAACTGAACCTGGGTCCTCTGCAGGAACAGTAAATGCTCTTACTACTGAGGCGTCGCTCCAGCCCTCAAATGTCTCACTTTTGTTGTCCTTTCTCTCATCATACAGCTCACGTCCTGACCAGCCCCTTTTATTTTACATTTACCTGTCGCCATCCTCATGGGTGTGGCCTGCGTCTCACTCTTCTGTGAATAAATATTTCTTTAGGGGCTAGTGATACTGAGACTCTTCACATCCTTAGTAGACGTCCATACATCTCATCTGAATCCTTTGCTAATTTAATCCAGGTGATTTGTGCTTTTATATTGACATAAAATATTCCTTATTTGCTCGAGCAATAAGGCCATTACTAGGTCGGGGACCTGCAAATCTTTTCTTCGGGTCTGTGGATTACCCTTGAATATTCTGTTTATTTTAATTGGCTCTCTATTGCTGTGATGAAGCACCCCAACTAAAAGCAACTTGGGAAGGAAAGGGCTCAGCTTCTGTGTCCCCATCACAACCCATCTTTGAGGGAAGTTGAGGCAGAAACAGAAACAGAGACCATGAGAGACACTACTGACTCTCAATGGCTTGCTCAGCCTGCTTTCTTGTGTACCTGAGGTACACCTGTCCAAGGGTGGCACAGCCCCCTGGGGACTGGGCCCTCCTGCCTCAATCATTAATCAAGAAACTGCCCCACAGCCTTACCCACAGGCCAATCTGACAGAGGCATTTTCTCTATGACACTCACTGTTTCCAGATGACTCTAGCTTGTGTCAGGCTAACCGAGGCAGTGCCCACTAAAGCTCCAAAATGCTGAATTGTGATGAAGTCCAATTTCAAGTCCCCGTGGTCACCTGTGCTAGTGCCAGGGTATCCTTGCCTAAGTTCATGGAGATGCCCCCCATGTTTTCTTCTAAGAGTTTTAGAATCCCGGTTATTGCCTTTAAGTCTGCCATCCATTTGCAGTTAACGCCTGTGTATGATGCAATGAAAACGTCCAACTCTATTCTCCTCGCCATTTGTTGAAAACATTATTGTCTCCTCGTTTAATTATCTTGGCACCCTTGTCAGAAAAAAGCAACCAGTTGACCACGAATGTAATGGGTTACTTCTGAGCTCCCGTTTGTACTGCCTTGGCCTTTATGTTCGACCTTGGGCCTGTAGTGGATGCTCTTGATGACTGCAACTCAAGCAATAAGGAAGTGTGAGAAATTTCCCCGCTTCTGTGGGATCCCAGTCCTCCCTAGCACAAGATATTCCTGGTATCCAAGTGGCATATTTTGAGTGGCTCTGGTCATGAGGGAAAGGAAATGTCTCACTGCCACCGTGAGAACAGCTCCTTGTTATATTTGATTGAAGTGTGGATGTTTGGATGAATGTGTCCTGCCTCACTTTCCCCTGCTGGCCACGGGCCTCTGCAGACCGTTCTCAGATTGGGGTCCTAACCTCTAGCTCTCTGCTCCAGTGAGGGTCCTACGGGGGCCCAGACTGAGATGTCACACCAGCCCTGTGCTCACAAGCTATGGGCACGGAGGCCACTGTGTCTATGGGTTTCGTTAGTCCAAGTAAGGTGGACAAAGAGGTGTGCCTACCTGGCTGACTGTCTCTCATCAGCTGAGAGAAAAAAGTTCATTTGGACGGTCTGAGGGCTTCTGATTTCTAACACTGTCCCTGTTAGTCCTTCATTCTCCAGTGACTCGGGTGTCCTATATTGGGCTTCGGTTTTAATTGGCTTTCTGTTGTTTATCTTCTTTTAAAAAAAGGAAGGAAGGGAGGAAGGGAGGGAGGGAGGGAGGGAGGGAGGGAGGGAGGGGAGGAAGGAAGGAAGGAAGGAAGGAAGGAAGGAAGGAAGGAAGGAAGGAGATGCAGTCTGGGACTGGGAGAGTGGCTCCGTGGGTAAGCACAGCGAGTGTGAAGACCTGACTTTGATCCCCAGTTCCCATCTAAAAGTCAGCGGTTACAGCACTTACCTGTAATTCTAGTGCTGAGGAGGGAAACATAGACAGAAGGATCCCTGAACCTGCTAGCCAGTCAGACTAATCAAATCACACACACACACACACACACACACACACACGCACACACACACACACACCACGGCAATTCAGGGACGCTGCATAACACTGTATAATCCATTTAATGCTCTGGACTAAATGTGAAACCAAGAAGAGCAATTAGTGACTTGATGAGTCAAGGTCCGATTGACACTTTGCTTGTAAAGGAAGTCATTCGTTAGTGTGAGACCTTATGAGTTAATCACTGCCTCCAGGTCTCCAAACAATAGACCAGGCCTGGGTGTTTGTACTCCAAGCAGTCAGAGCATGAAATCGGTACACTTAACTTCCATGTGGCTTTAATTTACCAAATTCCTCAGCTGAAATAAATGACTGGCCCCGCAACTGAAATGGAAACAGCATGCTCATCTGCTCACTAATTGTTCTCTCCTTTCCTCTCTCTTGCTCTCGTCTCAAAACCAGCAGAAGGTCATGCCCCCACAGAAGGATGGAGGCGACCGCTCCTCTGGTTCCACACTGTCCCAGACCCGTGCTCCAGTGAGAGGGTGAGCCCAGCCGCAGAACTGAGACTGTTGTCCTCCCATTCTGGCTTCCCAGAGCAGTTTAGTAGGGGCTCAGGATTGTTGACTGCAGAAGACCACGCCCAGGGTGCTAGCGAAGGGCACTTGTTCTTAGGAATCCCGAGAGAAATTTCCAAAAGTTCAAGGAGCCAAAGTCTACCCCAAACCAGAATTGCACCACTGGGTCTCAAATGTGGGTGTGTGGTGGAGGATGCTCTCTCCCTCTTCCTCCCTCCCTTCTTCCCCTTGCTTTTTCTCCTCCCTCTCTCTTCTCCCATCTCCATCCCCTCCTCTCTCCCTTCCTCCCTCTGTCTGCACACACATTATCTCTCTCTCACCCTCTCTCTCTGTCCCTGTGCAGAGCACACCCTTCCCTCCCAGACGGTCTCCTTCCTCTTCTGCCATAAGCACGTGTCTCTGCCTCTGCCAGTCTACCTCATCACTGTCTCTTCTCTCTGTGTCTGTCACACATACATAAGGCAGTCTTGGTTTCTGTAGTATGTACACAGAGAGTCTCCTCATTTTTCTCTCTGCCACACAGTCTCTGGGCCCCTCTGCCACAATCCCCTCCCTTCTTGTCCTACTCTCTCCCCTCATTTGCTATGCCTCTCCCCCAACTCTCTTTTACCTGCTTCCTGGCCCAGTGCAGGCTTCACTGTCAACCCTAGAAGGGTTCACATGGCCATTCTCCTCTTTAGCCCCCAGCTGCCTCAGCTCCAATGCCACTGTCTTGGTGATGAGGTTCATGAATCCTTCATCAACATTGCTCTTCCTACCCACCCTCTGCCCAGGGAGAGTGACCACATCCTTCCTGGAGCTCTCTGAAGCCCTTCCTCCACCTGCCTGGCTGTATAGTCCAATGGATGGCAACTGCATCACAGACAGAAGCTTGCTGTCTTGTCTGACTGCTTTCAAAGTAGCCCCCAGCACTTTGGAGAAGGCTCCCAAAATGCTGCAAAGATAAATGAACATGCACAGCCCCCAGGCTGAGAAATAGTTTGAATCTCTGTGCCAGACCGCAGTGTCTATGCAATTTTTAAAAATGTGACTAGAATCGGTGCTCTAAAATACTGTCTGCCAGGCTTTGGCGGTGCCCCAGGGCTCCATCCTGGGACAGCCTCAGCTCTTCTTTGACATACCCAGGAGAGACTCTTGGCCCAGAAGGCAGAATGCCAGGGTCTCAGGCTCACTGGTACCCTGCCCGTGTCCTGGATGCTTAGCACCCTGGCTCTCCAAAGAGGCCATCTTTGGAAGCCCTGCTGTCGGGCCTGTCTGCCTGCTCTGGGCACAGAGACTCATCATGCCTGGCCTCCGGCCCCTCCATCGGTTTGCTGTCAGCCTCCCCATTGATTTTAAATTTTATTATTGGCTTGTGGAGTGCTCAAGGGCCTGAAGCTTTCCTTCACAATCGATTCTCCTGTTCCCAGCGAAGGGAGGCAGAGCTTTGCCGTCTTCATCCTTTGGCTCTGACCAGCCCCTCTGTCTTACACTTGGAGGAGACCTCAGCCTGTTCTAGGCTGAGTCTGGAAGGCAGGACTTATTTCCTCAGACATCTGTGATGCTGAGACACTGATCCTCGCTGTGCTGAAGGTTTGCGTATTCGCCAGGACCAAGGGACAAGGGTTAGGGTACCCTTTCCTAAGTACACACTTTGTGCCAGCTGCCAGGAAATTGTTTTACATGTTTGCCCTGATTAAACCATCTGAGAATCTGAGGAAGTGGGTAATTAATTGATCACCAGTCTACAACTAGAGAAACTGAGATTCAGACACAGCAGCCCGGTGACCCTAGGGGCATAGGTTTGACCTCTGTGGAGCCACTCATTGTCCCAGATGTTGTAATGCATCCACACATTAGCAGACATGGGCAATGCATAGGCTCAAGGTCAGTGACCCTCAGGGTGATCTGTGCCATGATCTAGGAGACAAGTCCCAGGGTCACACCTTGTGCCATCTCAGCAGCATCAGGCCAGGTTAACTGGGTCTGACCTGGGGTGGGGATGTAACTCTGGGGAAGAGCGCTTGCCTTTCAGGCTTGAGGCTCTGAATTTTATCCCCAAAATGACTGAAGGAAACGGGTTTGAAGCTCTCCTCTCCGTTCTGTATTTTACGTGGCCACTGACTGTGACTCGGCTTCTCATGCTGCTCCAGCCCCGTGTGACATGACCTATATTGGTAAATCGTCATGTGCTGTTTAAGCTTACTGGGAAGCTGGTTTTGGACTGAGGCATCTCCTCGTCTTTGTCTCAAGATGTCCTCCTAGGCCTTTTGTTGGGTAGGGGAGATGGACTAGGCCCTAGCCCTGTGACGACAAGAAGAGAGGAGAAAGAGGAGACACAGTGACACAGCCTAAGAGTAAACACACGGTACCTTTACAACAGATGTTACTCTTGTTTAACCCGTGGTATAAAGTTCCCCATGGGAACAAGAAGCTGGAAGGAAGCTCATCCATGGAGAGAGAAAGCTCAATCAGGAACTCTGGCTGGCTGCCCCATGGAGGCTTCCCCAGTCAGCCTCTGCAGATGCTGCAAGCCCCACTTTGATGACATCCCCTTCCTCTTCTGTTCCTATAATCCCTGCTGGATGCCGTAAACACCTAGTTTGCTGATTCTGTGCCGATTCTCTGCTGCTTCCTGCTAGCACGACCTGCTATTCGTTCTTTTGCTTGATATATGCTTTAATAAAGCCACTTATTAGAAATGGAAAGTACATCCGTGGTAGACCATTCCCACGTGGAACACCTTCAGTGGCAGCTGGAGCACCTGTGTAGCTCCCTGGGGATTGTCTCTGCAACCAGAGGTGCTGTGGGTGGGGTGGTCAACACTCCCATGTAGAATTTTGGCTTTTTCCCCCCTATCACTTTATGCCAACTTTCTTTTGTACCTGTTGTAACCCCTGTAAGAGTGAGGGTGTGCCTGCCAGCTCCCAGTCTCCCAGCCTCGAACCACATGGAGATGTCTGTCCAAACCCTTGACCTTCCAGTATGGCTCAATTCACTAGCTCATGATTTTCAAGTCCCATCAACCCAGCAGACCTCTTTGCAGTCTTCTGTTTTCTGATCTGCTTCTTCCTCCTTCTCCTTTCCCTTCCCCTTCTTCCCTTTTTCCTTCCCCCTCCTCCTTCCCTTCCTCCTTCCTTTTCCTTTTTTTCTCTTCCTTCCCCTCCTCCTTTCCATTTCTCCTTCCTCTCCTTTCCCTTCCTTCTTCCTTTCCTTCTTCCCCTCCTCCTTCCTTTCCCATTTGTCTTTTCCTTCCCCTCCTCCTTTTGCTTTCTCCTTCCTTTTTCTCTTTTTCCCTCCTCCTTCCTTCCCCTCCCTTCCCTTCTTCCTTTCCTCTCCTCCTGCCCCTTCCTCTTTCTTCTTCTTCTTCTTCTTCTTCTTCTTCTTCTTCTTCTTCTCTTCTTCTTCTTCTTCTTCTTCTTCTTCTTCTTCTTCTTCTCCTTCCTTCCCCTCCTCTGTTCTCTTCCGTTCTCTTCCTCCTTCCCCTCTTCCTTTACCTCCTCCTTCCCCCTTCTTCCCCCTCCTCCTTCCCCTCTTCCCTTCCCTTTCTCCCTCTCCCTTTTCTCTTTCCTCTCCCTCCCACCTGTCTTCTCTTCCTCTGCTCTCCTGCCCCTGTTGTGCAGGAGACCACGCTTTCTCGGGGCAGTTAGGAAGCAGATGCACCCAGACACAATTAATCCTGTGTCTATGAGTCTGGGTGGGTTGTGCATACCAGCAGCTAGGAATAGCACTGTGGTGGAGTGGGATTTTCTCATAGCAGTCTGGGATACTGCTAATAGACCCCTGGGAGGCCCAGGAGGAGGGTAATCTTTGGGAGGCCCATTTATAGGGAGCAGCAATCAAAGGGAGACTGTCATTCCCCTAGTTAGGAAGCATGTACAAACTCACTCCATTTATAGAACCATCCATTGGGTTTTGTGATAAGGTTGGATATTTCTAGTCTGTGTCAGCTCTCCATGTGCCCAAATGGGCATGGTGAGATGGGCCAGATCTATGAAATCTGTAATGGCCTCCTCACCACTGCCCCCTTTACTAACAAGTAATTTAATGGACTAGGGGTTAGGTAGACCAAGCTCACCTACAACAACTTCCTTCAGTGCACTCCCCCAATCCCCCATTATCTTCTGTAAAACAAATGACAGGTACCCTACTAGGATCATCTGTGCCTGTAATTCTCACTTCCCCAAAGGAGGTTTATGCAACACTCTGAGCTATCAGGGACTCCATGTAGCATATCCAATATGATGGGCACACATTAACTAAGGGGCCGGACCTTTCTTCAGCTCTACCCCCCCCCCAGGTAGTCTGAACACAGGCAATTACTTTGGTTTCTCATTAATTACATGAGATGGCTCAAATCCAGGACAAGTCTCACCCGGTTCCCGTGGTTCCTCCCAGAACTTCTCACACCACCCCCACCCTAAACCTCTCCCTCTCAGGGGCTGGACCTCGGCTTCCCTCCTCCACGTTCGAACCCCATATAACTCAGCCATTTTGACTATGTTGGTCTCTCGACCTCTTGGCTCAGACCTCGTATCTCCTCTCTTGCTCCCCGACCCCTGCCATGGTTCAGTTTAGTCTGCTGTCCACGTTCAGCCTGGACTCCTCCCTTTCCCTTCCTTCCTTCCTTGCAGCTACAATAAAAACCTTCTCCATACTTTATGAGTAGTAATGTTCTCCTTTTCTTTTCCTTTTTTCTTTTTTGTTCAATTGCCACCCCTACAAGACCTATAAGAGGGGACTTCCCCAGTGCCTCATGGGTCTGAACTTTCTTCAGAAGTACTGTCATATTGTTGGTTTATGGTGTTACTAGCTCTCCTAAGAGATCTCTTATCTAAGAGAACAGTCTGCCTCAGTGTCCCTCATGTAGAAGTATAAATAATGTTTAATATCATTAGTAATGACAAAAAATGCAGAGAGACAATGAAAGTAATGATGTGGGTGGCAGGGTCTTTGCAAATGACAGAAGATTTTTGCCCCAGGGGAGCATGATATACAGGGCTAGGGTCCTGGACAAGCAATGCTCACCAAAGCCACTCTGGGCTGGCAGCTTTTAGGTCTTGTGTCTTATGAATTTCAAGAAGGAATTTCACAGAAGGGTGATGTTTTAGAGAGGACCTTTATTTTAGGAGAGTGCTTGGGAGAAAAAAGACAAGCAGAGCTCACAGAGAGTAGAAGTAGGTCCCAAGATGGGGTTGCCACTGAGGGCTGTTGATTGTGGACCAATAAGGTTTGCTAGGCTATTGTTAAGTTACTAAGTGAACTCCAGAATGGCAGCGCTGCTGGCAATGTCCCAAAATGATAGCCCCAGGCTGGACACAGGCAACCAGGTAAACAGAAACCTACACTCAGCCTTCCTCAGAAACCTTGTGAGGCAGGTTTGTGTTTATCAGGAAAGCCATACCTCCCTAGTCAGGTGCAGCAGGCAGGGCCATCTGTTAATCCCCATTAACCTGCTGTATGCACCAGCTCAGAGCCCCTGGTGACTGGGATAGCATCTACTGGCTTTCCTGAGGAGCTATTGCTCACTATTCCCAAGAGATTACCTTAAGCCACGGAGTGACCTAGTTCAGTGGTTTCATTGTACTTGCCTATAGTTGCTAGGTTGAGATGGGGATATCTTAGTTACTCTTCTGTTGCCGTCAAACATGGGGGCTTACAACTGCAAAGGCATGCGGGCAGGCATACCACTGGAGCCGTCGTCGCTGAGAGCTTACAACTTAAGACACAACTATGAGGCAGAGAGAAAGAGATAACTAAGGATGGGATGGGATTTTGAATCCTCAAGGCCCATCCCCCATTGGCACACCTCCTCCAACAAGGCCACACCTCCTAATCCTTCCCAAACAGTTCCGTCAATTAGGGACTAAGTATTCAGACACATGAGGCTCTAGGGCCACTTTCATTCAAACTACCAGTTGTTCTAGCTAGAAGGTGTTCATGGACTTCTCTGGCAGTGTCTGAGCTAAAGTTCCAGGAAACACAGTGGAGCCTTCAAGGGTTGGTGGAAGAAAACAGATGTGTGGCTTCCAAGAAGGTGCCAGGAGTTAATGTGAAGGGCTTGCTATAGGCAGTCAGGTGACATTGAACTGCTAGGCTTAGCCACTGCCAAGACAGTTTGCTCTGGTTTCTTTCACATGCCGTCTACCTTTTACTTGTAGTGCCTCTCCTACAGACCTCAGGGTCTGTACAAAATTCAGGAAATGCTGATTCACACCAACCTGTCTACCAGCTCTCCTGCTGCAGAGCCAAAGTTCTGTCCTCAGCGTCAGGTGACAGGTGTCATCTAGAGACTGTGTTCTGAGTCAGCCAGCCCTACTCTTTTCAGCCAGAACAGCCCATAAAATTCACACTTACTAACCTCATCTTAAAGCAGTTTTTATGGCCCACCCGCGTCTCCTGATTCATGGTTCTCCTCCAAAACCATCAGCTTCCCAAAGGAGAGGATAGCAAGAGACCCCAGAGTGTAGTGGTTTTGTTAACTCCCAGGGCTGCTGTGACAGAGGATAGCACGTGCCGCGTGGCTTTGACAGGGGAGAATTCACCTCTCACAGATCTGGAGTCCCAGTGTGAGACGACAGGAAAGGCAAGGTCATTGAGGATCTTCCAATGCTTTCAAAGCCTTCAACATTTCTTGACTTGTATCCAAGTCACCCCAGTCTATGTTCCTGACTCCTCGTTGTCTTTCCTGCCTCTGTTTTCTTGTGGTACTTCCAAAGAATTCAGAACTGAGGTGTGAAAACTGGCCACCAGAGGCAGAGGGTGCAGACAGAGGCAGGCAAATCCAGGATTACAGGCACTGTAATTACGGACATACAGATGGGCAACAGAGAAACAGAAAGATTCCCATACCCCAAGGCAGGAGAGAGAAACTTATATACATCAAACTAGACAGGGATGCATCTTAGCCAGCCAGAGGCACTGAGATATATTGAAAGTAATTTTGATGTCAAACATCAAGAGACAGTCAGCATAGCACAAGCAACTCCAATGCCAATCATTTTTTTTTAAAAAAAGGATTTCTTTAATGTGCATGTGTGTGCCTGTTTATCTTTATGTGCACAACTTACGTGCAGGTGTCTGTGGAGGCCGGAAGAGGGCGTAACATCCCCTGGACCAGGTAAATGTGAGCTGCATGATGTAGATGCTGAGAAACCAGCCCAGTGTCTACTTCAAGAGCAGCAACTGGCCTTAGCCACCGAGTTACCTCTCCAGTACCATTCCACTGCTACGCTTAATGGTGGTTTCATATGGAGGGTTTGGAATATATACCCTGGTCATGGGACAGGCAAAATGGTGGCCAATCAAGATGGTTATACCCATGCAAAGCTGAATCCATACACATGGCTATTTCCTTTCTGCATCCTTCCTCCTGTTATAAAGACACTAGTCATATTGGACTATGAGCCCCGTGTGACTTCATCTTAGGTAATGGCATCTGCACCAACCCTATGTGTAGATAAAGCTCCATCCTGAGGTTAGTATATATGCCTTGGAATAGACAGTTCAACTCATCACAGTATTTGGCATGGCTAATTTTGTGAGTCAGTCTGACTGAGGCATGGTGCCTGAGTATTTAGTCCAATATTATTCTGGGGGTTTCTGTGTGGTTTGTTTTCTAGGGAGGATAAGATTCATATTGAGATCATGAGAGTCTGAGTAAAGCAGACTTCCCTCCATAATGTGGGTGTGCCTTGTCTACATAGAACAGAGTTTGACCTTCCAAACTGAAACATTTAGCCTGCTAGTTGAATGCCTTTGGACTTGGACTTCTGTCTTCCTTGAGTCTTATTCTAGTATACTTTCCTATTGGTGTGATATATAGCATGACCGAAAGTCACTTGGGGAGAAAAGGTTTATTTCACCTGACACTTCCCGATTGCTGTCCATCATCGAGGGAAGCTAGTGAAAGCACTTGAAGCAGAAGCCACAGAGGGACACTGCTTAGTGGCTTGCTCTCTGAAATGACTAGTTTTATTTGATTTTGGCTTTTTGAGACATGGTTTCTCTGTATAGCCCTGCCTGTCCTGGAACTCATGCTGTAGATTAGGCTGGCCTTGAACTCACAGAGATTCTCCTGCTTCTGCCTCCCAAGTGCTGGGATTAAAAGCATGTGCCATCACAGCCCAACTGTGGCTTGCTCTCCGATTCACTGATTTTTATATAACCCAGGACTGTGTGCCTAGAGATGGTATCACCCACAGTGGAATGGGCCCTCTCACATCAATCATCAGTCAATAAATCTCCCATGGACTTGGTCTCATCTGGTGGAGCCAGTTCTTCAGGGGAGGCTCCCTCTTCCTAGTGACTCTAGGTATGTGTCACACAGGTCTCCAGTCTTGTAACCTACTTGTAGATTATGGACCTGAGCTTCCAGAAACACATGTGCACACACACACACACACACACACACTGCTGAGTCTCTTTCTGTATCTATAGAAAGTACTGACTGATAGAGTGGCTAAGAACACAAACTCTGCTGTGTACAACCCAAAGTCAACTTTCTCTTCTCCACTTACTGGCTATTTGAATCTGACTCTCAGAACCTCTGCTTCCCCATCTGTAGAGACAGAGTATCACTACTTGCCCTGCAGGATGCTGTGAACACTAGCAGAGTAATACATGCACAGTGCTGAGAACTACAGCTAGCCCGTCGTAAGCCCAACATCTGAAACTGGGACTGTACGGAAGGAAAGAAGTAGGTGTGGTCACCCTACACTGTTGCCCTGACGGGCTTGGTGCTGGTGTTTGCTGAGAGGGCTTAGCTCTAAAGCACTTAGGATTCGCTAGCGCCTCACGCCTGCCACAGTGGACAGCTAATCTGGGAGTGACGTCTCATCTCTGGCACACCTCCTAAGGATTCTTGTACAGGATAAACCCTCTCAGATATGACATTGCTCTCGTGCTTTCTTCCTCTTCTCTCCGTTCTTCACCTCTCTCCGTTACAAGTGTTAATAGAATGTCCAAAGCCATACCCTCACACGGTACAAATGATAGTCAAATACACTTTTAAAGACCCAGAGTCTGGAAAGACAGACTTCCTTTACCCATAGGAAAAGTTCCTGTGGTCCCCTAATTATTTCAGAAAATACCACGTTGTCCAGGGGCTAAGGGGCTCCAAAGTTACTCTATTAATGCTCAACAGTGTCCCGTAAACCTGTGAGTGACCAGCCCTTCCTGATGTCAACCCAAAGAAAGATTAATAAAACACACCAAAAAACCCCACAAATATAGCCCAACCCTCCCAGCTGTGGTTCTGCAGTTCTTACCTCTGTAGTGTTCCAGAGATAAGAGAGCCTCAAAGAAATAGAATAATAAGCAGCCACACAATAAGGTAGCTCAATTACATAACTTATCTCCACAGGCGGCTTGCTTAGGAAACTGCATATGAGTTTCCAATTAAAAGAATATTAGAAGAAGGCATCCATAAATTTCAGAGCCGGCCTAATTTTCTTGTTTGAAAACTGCCAAGGAAGAGAGTCAATTGCAAATATATGAAATATGAGAAAATGAGACCTAATGAATTCTAAGTTTATTCACCCGAGTATTTAACTATCCGAGCCATCAAGTGGGGATAATAAATTTGAGTGTGTCATAAGCCTGGGCCACTTTAATTCACATTTGTAAAATGAGCTATAAATAAAGGGCCTGATTTAGTGCTTAAGTTTTAGAGCTGCTTTAGCTCAGTGCCCATGCCTACAGGATGCCAGACACTGAGGGCACCAGAGAAGCCCTTCCCTAATGGGTGGGGCGGAGGCTACCCTGATGCCTGGACCAAACGCACTGCCTGGGATGATTCAGCACCTGCTGCCAGTACAGCTACTGCCTTCTTGTCTCTGAAGGCAAACTTAAGAGGTGGGGGGCGGGCGAGGAACAAGATGGCCCTGCACAGGGGTAACTCAGAAGGGTCATGAAGAAGACAAGCCTTAGTTCATTTTGCGGCTCTATAATTTAAACACCAGAGGCTGGGATATGTACAAAGAACAGAGGTTTGTTTGGTCTGTGGTTTTGGAGGGTAGGAATTCCAAGAGCATGCCGCCATCGTCTGGTGAGGGCTTTCTTTGCTGTACCAAGGCATGCAAGAGGGCATCATATGAGGAGACACAGCAAGATGCTGGCTAGCTCAGGCTGCTCTTCCTCACCAAAATCATCACGGGGCCCCGCCTGCGTGCTCTCCCAAAGATCCCCCTCCTCCAAAAGCTACTAGCAAGTGAATTTGGGGCTTACGTTTCCAGAAAGTGAACCTTGCAGGGATGTATTCTAACCATAACAAGAACTCCTCTTAAAGGTGAGGGCAGGGCTGACAAGAACCAGGAAAGGGCAGTGAAGCCTCAAGAACCCTAACCACACCTAGGTCTGAAGAAAACCAGTGTGCATTCTCTCCACAACCCTCCTCAAGGGAGTTTAATGAGATGTTTTTGTGCCGACAACACCCTAAAGAAAAGTAAAGTTGGGCTGAAGAGATGGCTCAGCTGTCAAGAACGCACGCTGCTCTTGCAAAGGACCCGAGTGTGGATTCCAGCTCACAACCACCTGTGACTCTGGATCTTGGATGTTTTCTTATGGATACAAAATAACGAACACACACAGGGGTGGGGGAGGGGGCGGGGAGGGAAGCATAGTATGAGTGGGAAGTTCCTTGAATGCCCTGGCAGGCCTCTCCACGGGGTAAATGTGCTTCTGAGATCTATGTAGGAGGAGCCAGCAGGGGGAGGGGTTTGCAGTAGAATGAGGACCTCAGGGAAGTCCCAAGGGCTCTCTAGCTGTGCCTGGAGGAAGGCGAAGGAGGTGAAAACGAGGCCTTATAGACGCTGTGACATTTCTGGGCTACATTCTAGCTTCGTGGGGGGATGATGGTGGCTTTAACTGAGGGAGTGGAGCCATTTGATTCCTATTATACCCGAGCAGTGGCTGCTGGGAAGCGGAAACAGGGAGGTGTAATAGCTAGTAACTGAAGCCTTAACACGCGCGAGAGAAATAAATGATCAGGAATAAGGAGAGAAGAGAAGGCACTGCGTGGGGCCGTGATCTGTTCCACTTACCCAGAATTCTCTTCTTCCTATAACTGGTACAAAGGCTTTGATAAAGTCACAGCCTGACAATACAAGTGCTAAAAAATATTTTTACATAGCAGCCTATGTTTTCTGCATGCTTTATTTATTTCTTTGGAGTCTGAAACAAGAAAGTAAACTTAAAAAGAAAACAAACAACCCTTTAATCGGAGTGAGAGATGGCTCAGTGGGTAAAAACTTTAAAAACAAGAGGTCTTGAGTTCAGATCCCAGCACCCACATAAAAGCCTGCCATGACGGCAGGGCTTGTGACTCCAGCATTTGTGGATATGGGTGGAGACAGGATCATCCTAGCCAGCTTAGCTGAAATGGCAAGCCTTGAATACAGTGAAGGACTTTGTCTCAGATGGAGGAAGACAGCTAAGATACTCCTCTGGCATCCATGTGCATGTGTACAGCACACGCACGCACGCACACACGCACTCACACACGCACACGGTGGGGGTTTGCCAAAACGTGTGTCTTATGCCCATGTCCGTGTCCCATGTACAAGAGCGCACTGTCTGAGATGTAACGGGCTCCTGGGACAGGGAGAAGAGAAGGGTTGTTCTCAGAACTCATTTTTAAGAGCATGTTCCCAGTGGTGGCACTGTCCACACCGGTGACACCAGCTGGGAGTCTGTAACTGAGACCGTTAGCTTGGGAAACACTCAATAAACATAAACATCAGAGTGTTGTTGAGAATAGAATGAGATCCACAAATAGTTGAAGAGAAGAAAGCCAGGTTTTGCCCGCGCTCACTGGCGTTTGGCCCAATTTGTGTGACCATGAGAAGTCAGTGCCAGGCTGGACAAGAATCTGGGTGAAAATTTCCTTAAAGTACTCGTCTTCCTCAAAAGAACATTCTCAGTCATCATACACCCTCCTCCACGGGCAGAGCTGACCTGGGAAAAGATGAGCAGGGGTGGTCTGCAAGAGTTCCTGTTACTGAGAAAATGTGTCCTTTTCATTCCATAAACTAATTTATCTCTGCTTTCCAACCCCTTGAGCTTATGGTGAGGAGCCTGGACCCTCTTAAAGAAAGTGGACTGAACAGATGTTCACTGGCCAGATAAGGTTGTTTGGCTCACAGAAATAGGAATATAAATTTGAAGCTTAGGGACCAAATGCAAGGGTCATTCAGCAAGCAGGTCTTATCTGGGTTGGGCTAACCTCCTATAAAGCTTATACCTGCCATTTGATGGCAAGCTAATGACAAACCTTATCGATGTGTTGAGCATAGGGTTTTGTAGGGGTTTTGCTTGTTTTTTTTTTTGCAGATGTTTAACAGACTGTCACTCACCAAAACTGAAAATGCTGTGAACTAGTCAATATCTACATCCTTTGTTCCTATCGCTGTAGCAAAACAAGGGCCTTAACTAAGTGACAGTAGGCTCCCTATGTGTGTTAGACTGCTCGGCTTGAAAACACAGAACTTTGATTAAAGCTACCATACACTCAATGGCTCTTGTAACTGGACTTTCAAAGGACAGTTAGAGCTTCAGAGTTGGAGCCAGACGGTGGTGGCATATGCCTTTAATCCCAGCACTCAGGAATCAGAGGCAGGAGAGTCTCTGTGAGATCGAGGCCAGCCTGGTCTACAAGAGTTTGTTCCAGGATAGGCACCAAAGCTACTATAGAGAAACCTTGTTTCAAAAAACCAAAACAAAGAAACAAACAAAAACAAAAAACCAGAACTGACTGGACTCACATCTTGGAAGATGCAGCTGGTGCCCTTTCTTCAACAGGTTCTCTTTATAAAGCCAGTGAAGAGGGCTCATAGTGTCCATGTAGTTAAGCGGGAACTGCATTTCCCAGAATTCACATCTCAGTGTAGGTCCCGGTTGGTCTGGGCCACCAACATGTTATGTATGAAACTTGACAGTGGAAGTAACGTTGGAACCGTGTTTCTTTTCATGCTTGGGAGTCCAGGGCTGGGCATGAGCCATGGCAGTGACTGATGGTGGCAGCGCTCCAGTTTGCTCACCCTGTAGGGTTCAGTTCATGGCATCTGAACCTCCTGAGCCCTCTTGTGCCCTTTCTGTTTCCTGGATCAGGTATGTGTTCAGCTTCATGATGCTCAGCCAAACTCTCCTCCAGCTCACTTAAAACTCCATAGCAGAGAGAAACCAATGGTCACCCCAGTCTTTGGGTTCCAGCTCAGACTTCCTACCTCGCCAGCCTCAAGGTCCTAGAGCAAACATAGGCAGCAGGCTCACACAGACTAATAAAACAGTTCTTTATTTAAGAAGGGTGTAGTCCATGCAGTCAATCACTGACTTTGCACACACACACACACACACACACACAAACACACACACACACACCTACACCTAAAGGCCCTTCCTCTCTGAAGGTGCTTTGTCAAATACCAGTGGAAAGTGGCCACCATCCATAACTTTACACCTTACAGGATTAGCAATGGAAGAAGCTTTCGTGATAGCTACATCCAGAAGAAAAGTCCCTGAGAGGACTCAAGGAAGGTGGTTCTTTCCTGTACAAATCAGCACGGTTGAGAGAGAATGAAGGTACAGATACACCCCAATGTTTGGAACTGAAGAAATGAAGGGCAGGAGACCACAACCCAACCCATAGAAAGCTTTCCTCCAAGTCCCCGGAAGGCAAAGAGTGACAGGCAGGTGAGAGCAGGTGTCTGTCACATTTTCCCCACGATGTTGGTGATGCTGCTGCTGCATTCCTTGAGAATGGAAGGAGACCTTGTAAGAAGTGATCAGTGCGTTCATAGCTTGTCGTATGCTATGGGATACGTTATGAGGCTTGCATGGATAGCGTCAAGTTGTCCAGAGCCTATATTTCTTCCTCGACACATTGTGGGAGAGTAACAACAATAATTAATTTTAGAATAGAACAAGAATAATGGGTACTGTAATAAACGAAACTTTGGAGTCTTTATTTCTGGAATCCCACCAAATGGAAACATTTAGTGTTTGGGGACCTTTGTTGACAATGAGTAACTAAAAGTTCAGAAAGCCAGACTGCAGCCAGAAGAGGCTACTGGAACCTCATTAGTCCCTATAGGAGCTTCAAGAGGAAGCTGGAGCTTAGCCAGGAAGTGCAGGAGCTAAATTGATCCAGCTGCTTGTGCATTTGACTGTGGTTTATAGTTTCCTCCCCCAGATACCTAGGATTGTATTGAGTTCAATGACAAATAAATTCACTATTATATTGGTCGGGTCTTGGTAATTTTGTACAAATTAATCAATAGCCAAGCACACTCCTTCCTTCGCCCTCTGTGAAGAAGAAAATGTTGCTACTGCTGGAATGTGTGTGGATAGGTATAATTTTGTATAGGTATAATGTATGTGGATAGGTATAATTTTGCTCTTCAGCGCTTTATGAGACAGCTTACAGATGAGGTGATGGTTGGTGGTTGGGCAGGGGAAACGTCTTTATTTTAACAATCCAGAAAGGTAAGGATGTTTCAGAGTCTGGCAAAGAGGCTTGGCTGCTACCCAAGTGCATCTGCAGTTGTTTGCAGTGTGCTGCTTTGGTGACAATGGAGAAGTCTTCCATATGGTTGACTCCTTAACTTTACTTGAAATTAATTGGTGCAGAAGAATGTCTTTGACCCTAAACCTGTGTGTGTTTTATACAGATAAGGGGTTGGATACACCACATGTTCCTGAAAGGGGATTCTCACTATGGAAAGCTCTAGATGACTCCATATTTTCTAGAAACCTTGAGATCCCTATTCGTAATGGAGGGGCAGTGCTAAGTGTGATGGTGTACACCAAGTGTGCACACACTTGGGAGGGGTAGTCAAGAGGACCGAGAGTTCAAGGTTAGCCTTGATATAAAGTGAATTCGAGGACAAGCTGGGCTACATGGGACCCTCTCTCAAGAACACAAAGGAGAGGGTGAGAGGTGTTCTGTCTCTCACAGCTTTGATGTGGGATGCCCTTCTGTGTGCTGTGAATATGTTTCATTACCATTGGTCAATAAAGAAACTGATTTGGCCAATAACCAGGTAGAATAGACTTAAGAAGGAAATCCAAACAGAGATCCTGGGATAAAAGGGTGGAGTCAGGGAGACACCAGCAGTCACTGGAGAAGCAAGATGTGAAGCAACAAGCCTCATGGTGAAATATAAACTAATTGAAATGAGCTAATTTAAGCTATAAGAGCTAGTTAATAATAAGCCTGAGCTAACAGGCCAAAGAGTTTGTAATTAATATTAAGCCTCAGAGTGGTTATTCAGGAACTGGCCGACCAGAGAGAAATCTCCAGTTCCACAACTCTTTTGCACATTAGCAGGTATAAAAGTTGAGGCCATGAATCATGTTCAGTATGAGCCAACATGTCAGGTTGTGGGCTGATTTCAGTATGCAGCTCTTCAGTTCTGAGAAAATGGCACTGGAAAACTCAGAAGGAAGTTAGGAGACTTCCACCTGTGTCTGTTTGTCCTTGGAACTCTTACCCAGAGAAGCCACAAAAGCCCAGGTTGGGACGCCTATGCTCTCACCTCTGGGGCCAACTGTTAGTTTTATCTTTCTTCGCATGCAAGCCTGGGCCTTGGGTGTGAAACTCCAAGTTCTAATTACTGGTCTCTAGCTGTGCTTCATGTCACATAATTCCTCCGTGAAGCTATTTCCTGTTGTCAGATAATAAAGACAGAAGGAAGGTTGAGTTTGGGAGGAAAGTGCTTCTACTTTCTCTCCTCTGTGCCCAGATGTCCCAGGCCCGGCCTTAATTTACAAGAAAAAATCAAAAAGTGGAAAGATATGGTGGTAAAAGAAAGCGGAAATCGGTTGTTTTTCATGAGTTATTCCTTCTTGGGTGGCATGGTCAGTCCAAGTGTCCCTCTCGGCTCAGGAGGACGGACTGCAGAGGAACTCCTCATGAACTGCTGAGATGAAAACCCAGGGATGGTGGGGCATACAGGAAGCAGCTCCATCTTCAAGTGTCTCCTTCAGTTGTGAGGCAGCCAACTGGGGAGAGCTACAGTTAGACAGTGGCTGTCAATCATCAGTCACAGTTGTGTGGGCTGTGCTCCACCCATCCTTCTCCACTAGGCTGTGTCCCCAACAAAGGGAACCAAGTGACTGACACAGAAGAAGCCGGCTCTAATGTTTTCTCATCCCATCCTCGGAATGCATGAAGGCCTTTAGCTAAGATGCCTCTGCACCCCCAATAGCTCATTTTCAGACAGTTGAAGCTGACGATTCTCATAAGGGTTCATTTTCATGAACAATATTGCTGGAGAGGATAGCTCAAGGGAATTGAAAATAGCCCAGAAGCCTCTTATCCCTAACTGGTGACCTTGTATTTTGGCATTTTATGTGCATGTACACGTGCGTGTGTGTGTTTTGTGTGTGTGTGCGCGCGCGCGCGCGCGTAAGGGCTCTTGTCCATCCAGACGTCTCTGCAGGCCGGAGACTGCATCAGAACATCTTCCTCAAGGAACTCATCACTTCAGCTAGAGCCATCAAAGCCCCGGGATCCACCTGTCTCCCCTGCACAGTATTTTGGCACTTTCAAATGGCTTTTCTAATAAGAGTCTGAAGAAAAAGACTGTCTTCTAGTATTTCTTAGCAGTGTTTCCTGGAATGGAAGTAGTGACCTTGTGTTATGGTTTTGAGAACAAAAGCTCATGGGAAGAGGCTGTGTCTGCAGACACTGACTGGCTTGTGAGAACAGCAGTACTGTTGGGGAAGTTGGAATGTTGCAGGTCCAGAGACTGATTACCTTATTTGGGGCTAAGTTCTAGTCTTCCAGAACCGTCTATTCCTTGCCCATCCCTGGGTCTGAACTAACATCTTGTGACTAATAGAGAGATCTACTGACTTATTGATACATCTATTAGAATCTATTGACTTAGCAAAACTCCACCAATCCAAAAGCTAAGAACATCATCCGATAGCATTTTGGGTGGATAGAAATACTTTTCCCATCTTGATGTAACTGTCTCTCGGATGTATCCACCAGTATGTTTTAAACTTCCCTTGACCTATGACTTTCTTTCGTCTGTACAACTATGAAACTGTTTCCACACTGGGTCATGAAATTTGGGAGACTCTAACTCTGTGTTTCTGGGCTTGCTTACTCAAAATGGCTCCAGAATAAACTCTTTCCTATTCCCTTTAAGATGAGAGCTGTGGGTTTTGCACGAGTTAGAATTTGCAATGTCTTCCTCTTGTTTGAATGTCTTCCTCAGGAGGTAGCTCTATGTTTGAGAAGCTGTGGGTTCTTTAGGAGGAAGCGTGTGTCAGAATAGGTGGCCAGCATGGGCTTTAGGAGGTTATTTCTTCGCTCCCGTGCCTCTCCTCTCCACCCACCCACCCCCCCCCAAAGATATGAGGAGCCTCTGCCACACACTCCTACCACCATGGACTGGGACCATGTCTTCTCCTCCATAATGAACTAAAGCGTCTGAAACCACAGGTCAAAATAAAACCTACCTCCCGTACGTTGTTTCTGTTGGGTATTGTGGTCACAGAGATGGAATAGCACTAATAAACCCTGTAAAACAAACAACTCAATAAAGAGACCCTTCCTTCAGGGAAAGAGTCACATAGACAGTGTAATGATGTCAAGAAATTAGATACCTCTGGGCTTCTTCAAATTGACTGTTTAACCTGAGAAGTTAATTTGGGGATTAGGAGATTGTCACCATGAAGTTGTAATCAGCACCCATCCCTGAAGACACACGGCTCCTTCTGGGGCTTGGGCTTCAGTGCTTTGGTTAACAAATCATTTCAATCCCGTGGGCATGCATTATTTCAGGCTCAGCACATGCCACCGTTAGAACTTGGCATACGATGACCTATAGGATATTAGGTAAAAATGAAAAGCAGAGCCTGTGATACTGGTCCCTTTGCACAGTTCCTTTAGACAGAAGGGATGGATGGCATAAGTGGTGGGACCCCATGGCTGGTTCCTGCTATCCCCCACCTGGCTGACACACACAGGTCTTGCTTTGTAGTATGGCTCTTTCTTAGTTGCCTCAGGAGAAGGTCCCAGGCTTGGCTTGCAAGGAACTTATGTGCTGGGTGCAGTGGGGGCAGGGGACTGCAGAATGCCTGCATGGGAAATTGGGGAAGTCAGCCAGGGAAGGGAAAGAAACCACTAATGAGGGGGTTGGCAAGCGGCCACCTTGGGTGAAGTCTGAATCCCCCTGAGGCATGGAGCACCAGTACAAGGCATGCCCCATCGCTTGTGGGGTGAATGCAACTCCCTGTATTCTTTCTGTAACTGAAAGGAATGCACAGGATGCTGGGAAATGCAAATGAGGGTGCAGGGGGAAGCCTGCAGGGCACTAGTCGGAGTAAGGAATGTGTGTTGATCCTGGCATTGACTGCTTGCAGTTAGGTTGGAGGGCTGAGGTGTGCCCTCATACCCACCTTTCTGTGGCCGTCTCCCAGGCCCCTTGCATCCCTGCCACTGTGAACAGAGAGCTGCTTGCCTGAGCCCTGGCACACACTCTAAGAAGTTCTTCCTTCCAGCCTCACCGAGGAGAGATAATTAATTATTCACCAAAAGCTTATTCTGCTGGTTAACTGTCTCCTTGACAACCTCAGGCTCAGGGCAACAGAGATGAAGTTATACAAGGGGTTTGTGTGTGTGTGTGTGTGTGTGAGAGAGAGAGAGAGAGAGAGAGAGAGAGAGAGAGAGAAATGTAAAGGCTCTTCTTACTTTTCCTAAACATGTCTTTAAATGCAGTAGGGTCTGAAGTGGTTAAAGCTAGCTGATTTTGCAGCATTGTATCAGCATCCTCACCCCCTCCCGCTGTGATGGTCTTCCTAATGTGTGTTTCTAGGAGACAGCACTGGTACTTCCTCTCTACTGAGGCGCCTGCTTCTTTAAATAGCACATGACACATTGGCATTTGATAGCCCCCAAAGAGCACTGCGTTGCAAATTACCAGCCTTGACCGGTTTGGGCAGCTGGGCAGCAGTTCTCAACTGGTCATTTCTTAAGTGACTGCATCTGTAAAAGCAGCAGGCGGGCCATGGGGCGGCAGCAGCCATCCCCCTGTAGCCAGCTCCTCAGGACGGTTGCATCTGCAGCCTCTGCTTCCACTTCTCTATGAACCTGAGCTCTGGGTTATATTTTGATGGCCTGGTCTGGTTGGCACTTCTATCAGGGCCTCAAGTTCCTCAAATCTTTTCGTGTTTCCTAGAGGGATGCTACCCTTCTGTGTTCTCCAGGAGAAGCCTGTTGGAAGATCCACAGTGCGTGCCCCTCTCCTTAAGGTCTCAAAAGGGAAGCAAAGAAACAGAATGCCTTCCTGGACTTCCTTCTGCTGTACTGCCGCTTGAAGAACAAGGCATCAATCCCAGTTCTTTCACCTTGCTGGCCTGTGACTTTATAAAAGTTAGCTGGCCTCCATGAAGCTAATGGGATAACACACGCCTATAACCCAGCACTTGAAGTCTGGGGTAGGAGGATTGTGCATTTGAGGCTAGCCCAGGTTACATAGTAAGCCCCCATAAAAAAAAAAAGTATTTTCAGAAAAGAACAGGTTTGGTTTTTGAGGATTCACTCTTCTCTTCTTTCCCACCTATCCTACCTCCTTACACCAACAATTGGGAATAGCTTTCTCCTCTGGTTGGATCTAGAATGCTCCCCAAAGGATCACTCCTCAGAATAGGTGTGAATGGGAGTTTGAGCAACTGGTACGAGTTGGGCCTACTGGGAGATGGTAGGTCATCAGGGATGCATCCTGAAAGGGGGGTGCAAGTGACTCATGACTCCTTACTCCCTTTCTCTGTCTACCCAGAAGTTGAGCGAATCTGCTTTGTGTGACCCTACTGTTCACCAGTAACAAGACCCACTACTTGGGCACTGAAACCAACTAACCTTGACCCCAAATAAGTTTTCTTGGTAGTAAGGTGGCTGTCTCAGGCAATTTGTTATGGTATTTAGAGGCCACCAGCACCAACCCTGATGATTCTACTGATGCTGTTATTAATAGCTCTCAAGTGATTCTTAAATATTTGCAAGTTTATTTTATGGATTAAGGTATTATTAGCTGTTTTTATTTGTGGGTACCAAAGGGAAACTTGGTCGCTGTATACAAGAGCTAAAAAGATAGATCAAAAAGGCATAAAGATATAAAAAAAAAAAGAAAGAAAGGAGAGAATCCTACAACCCAAGGTAGCTTTGTGTTTGTTGGTGGGGGCGGAGGGTAGGCACGTGTAACACAAGTGAGGTGCCTGAGGAGACCAGAAAAGGGGGTCAGAGTCCCCAGAGCTAGAGTTACAGGCGTGGGTGTTGGGAATCAATGGCTGGATTTAGAATGTTTCCGAAAGGCTCATTTCTTGGGATGGCACAACTGGGAGTTTAAGGAGCTATTAAGAATGGAGCCCACTGGGAGCTCTTAGATCCTTGGGGATGGGGCATCCTGGGAGGGATTATGGGACACCTGTGAAGCTAGACTTGCAAGCGTGGAAGAAACCCAACTTGGGTCCTCTACGGAGAGTTGATGACCTAAAACAAAGAGTTTTGGGCAAGCTGAGAAAGTCTCTGCATACTGATAAGAACACTTCCCTACCCAACGGGAGAGTTGAGCGTCCATAAGAACCTCCATTAGTATTTATTACCCCCAAACTGCAAGAAACACATCTACAGATGGCATTTTCCACCACGAAAGTCCCCCCCCTTTCTGTCTTGTAAACCCTCCCACCTGGGCACATAATCCCATTCCCTCAGAGAGACTGTTCAAATCACTGTTCGAATAAAGAACACGCAGCTTCTGGTGAGGTCCCTCTCCTCTCTCCTTCATTTTCAGTTGCTCTACTGATCCCGGTCTAACGCTCTGGAAGAGCAGCACACGCTCTTACTCTCCTCGCCTCATCTCCGGGCCTGTCTCGCTTTCAGCATTACCCTGTAACTGCTCCACTCTGCCGCTGAGTCTCCCGGTGACGGTCTCTTGTATTTACTCACGTCAGTTGTCATATGCTGAACCATTACCCCATTGTGGGATGCTTAGGTTCTTCTCAGGTTCTTCAGCATCAAAATTGACCCACAAGGCTCAGTCATATCTGTCCCACAAGCTTCTCTCTTTTCAAGTCCCTTTCAAGCCACGCCACAGGAGTTCCTATGAGGAAATCTTTCCATAGCTCAGCATAACTGTAAAAGGCAAATTCACTGGCTCTTCTCCCAACTGCCCCTTACTGGGCCTTGACAAGGACTCACTGCTTTGCCCCTTGTGCCCTCGTCATCCATGCTCATTGCTCTTCTGTCTTCCTGTCTGAAAAGTGTTAGCAACATCCTCCTTCCCTGCCAAGCCAAGAGTGATTCAAGCCTGGCTGATCCTATTACCCCATTCATCCAGCACTAGTTATGGCTCCCACCTGGAGTGACAGGCTCCAGGACAGGCCCATCAGAATCCAACCCTGAGATCAACTCCAGAAGTCGGAAGATAAAAATGAAGAACCAGCAGGAGGCCTGAAGAAAACCTTCTGAGGTGATAGGCAGAGGGAATAAGGACAGCAGAGGCAGAGTGGGCAAGTGACAGGAGGAATCTAGAGCTGGGGACACCCTTCTCATTGTGAGATCTGCCCCCTGTACAACTGCCTGGATTCCATGACACCCAAGGGGCCTACTCTGCCTTAGCCAAGTACTTCCCTTTTGCTACGAGTGCAGTTCCTTCCCTGGGGAGACCTGTCCCATGCACCATCCAAAGGAGCCTTCCTAGGGGTCTGAAGTTGACAAAATACTTGAGATAAAAGCATGGGGACTTGAGTTCAGATCCCCAGCACCCATGCAAAAATCCAGGCATGGTAGGACAGACCTGTCATCCTAACATGGGAGACACTGACCCAGGAGTCTTGCTAGGGGTTCACTGGCAACCACCCAGTCTTGAATAGTGAGCTCCTGGTTCAGTGAAAGATCCTATTCCAAAAGGTTAGGAGGAGAGCTACAGAAGAGGCACCTGCCATTGGCCACATACACGCATGCACATGCAGATGGAAACACATACACCACACTGTGCGTGCGTGCACACACACATACGCACACACACAAATAAAATAAATAAATGCATTTATTTAAATAAATATCAAGTAGTCCTTCCTAGAAGTTTTTCAGTGTAAGTGGATTTTTCTCTTTCCCACTAACCAGTTCTCAAATCATGACACAGAGATTTATTATTAATTATGAAAGCTGGACTGATAGCTTAGGCTTATTTTTAACTAGCTCTTATAACTTAAATTACCCCATCTCTATTAATCTGTGTGCTGCCCTGAGGCTCATTTATCACATCTATGTACTGTGCAGCCTGCTTTCCAGCTTCCTCTGTAACTCCACATGACTCTGCCCTTCTTCCCAGCATCCTCTCTACTTCAGAAATCCTACCTAGCTATTGGCTGTTTAGCTATTATTATTATTATTATTATTATTATTATTAAATCAATTACAGTGACATATCTTCACAGAGTGTAAGGGAATATTCCACAACATCCCAGTAGATGCTGATGTTTTCCAGGTAAATGTTCCAGCTCATGGGACTTGACCACAGAGGCCAAGTCACTTCTAATCTTCCAGAGAGAAAAGGAGAAAGCTACACTAAGGAGCCTCAGAGCCTCCTGCAGCAGGCTGACACACCAGATTCCCTATCATCACGGAAAACAGCACAGTGCTGTTCTAGCTCCACTAGAGGTCAGTGCCCCAACGGGGTCCAGAAAAGGTGAGCTTGCCTCTGGCAACCACACTGGAACTACACAGGAAGAAATGGATAGAAAGAAGACTCTGCTTCTTGTCCAGTGTTCTCTGTTATCACACTCCACCTAGTGCTTTGAGGCACCGTCTCTCTCTGAACCTGGGGCTCACTTCTCTCAGTGAAGCTAGAAACCAGCAAGTGAGTGCAGCCATCCTGTCTTCAGCCCCACAGAGCTGGGGTTCCATGCATGCATGAGACACAAAACTTGTTATGTGGGTGCAGAGATCTGCACTATCATTTCTCATGACTGTGCACTAAGCACTCTTAGTTGCTGAGCCGTCTCTCTGGCCCTCAAATGCCTTGTGTGATGATTTGATGAGAAACTCCCCCACAGGCTCACGTATTTGACATTCGGTCCCAAGTTGGTGGCATTGTTTGGAGAGATTTAGGAGGCATGGTCATTTTGGAGGAGGGATGTAAGAACTTAAGGCCCTACTCCCACTTTGCTCTGTCACCCTCATGTTACCCCTGAAATTGTGAGCTCCGAGCCCATTGTTACAGCCACTGTGCCCGTTGCTTCCGCCCATGCCCTCCCTACCATGATGGACTCTTACCCATTTGGAACCCTAAACCCAGATGAATTCTTTCTCCTAAAAGTTGCTTTGGCATAGTGTCTTATGACAGCAACAGAAAAGTAACTGTTTTGATTAGTGGTAAAGTTCTGAGGTGAAATCTGACGCTCCAGAAGGTACGTACGTTAATTCCCTAATGTACGATACTGAGTCAGCAGCCATTCGGGGTAAACCCTCTCAGTGCGGTTTACCGAAAAGCCATAGCTGCTAAAATCTATACATACATTTGTCCAGTGTTTAAGTAGAACTTGCGTGTATACACATGTACACATATGTTCTCAGTAATTTCTAATGCTCTTATAATGCCTCTGGCATTGCTGATGATATGAAAATAGCTGTGCAGTCTATGTCATGTTGGGGACAATCGGAAGAAAAACGTGTGCCACACAAAATTGTCCTTCACCTGTCAGCACGCAGGATTCAGAGCCTGCGGGTGCACGGAGCCAGCTATGGCCAGGCCACTCGGTTCTTTCCCCTGCTTTGTATTTTCTGTGTCCGTTGCTTTCCTTGTTGTTGTGATGGAATATCTGATGAGGAAGAGCTTAGGGGGGAAAGGTTTGTTCCACCTACCTATACTGTGAGGGGACACAGTCTGCCCTGGTGGCGGGAGCCCAGCAGCTGATCACATTCAGTCTGCAAACTAGAAGAAAGAGAGATGGGTGCCAGCGCTCAGTTGATTTCCACCTCTCACTCAGTCTAAGACCTCAGCCCTCGGACACAGTTAGGGTGGGGCTTCCTACCCAAATGCTTCCTTGTATCCCGGCTAGAAAGGCCTTCATAGAGATCTGTCTCCCAGGTGACTCCACAGCCTATCAACTTGTCAATCAGTATTAACCCTCACATTCCCCAAAGAGGAGTAGGTTGCCTCCTTCCCGAGGCCGCAAAAATAAGGTAAGATATACTTACTTACAGCACGCCCCCCCCCGGGGGGGGGCTGCCTAGTATGCTGGATTATTTGACATGGCTCCAGCTCTGGCTTTGATTGTTAGTAGCTACAGAGTCTTGGCTAAGCCTGCCTTCCAGGTTTTGCCTCTGGAAAGTGTCAGAGGGCTAATGTGTCTGTTATTTTCCTGCCAGAAGCAACGTAAACCAGGAAGAACTTACTCTGGCTTACAATCTTACTTCATTTAGACGCCATTGTGGGGGGAGGCACAGCAGAGGACCCGGGCTGTGCCTGCAGCTGCTTTTTACATGGTACCAGGCAAGACACAGGGAGCCAGACTGGGAGCAAGCCAGCCTGTAACCTTCCTATGACCTCTAGCCCTATGGACTACCAGCTCAAGCCCAGGAGGCAAAACCCTCAGCCTGTGAAGATACCTCACGTTCAGACTGCAGCAGCTGGGAAGGCTGATGCGTGAGCTTGTCTTTGCTCAGTCTCCTCCTTCTGCTGGTTATCATTTGCCAGGTTTGGACTATGCTTTACACTGACTCTAATAAACTCTGCAGGACTGCTAACTGTTACTGCACAGCTAATTGCCTCAAAACCGTGTGGCTTTAAACTCTAGTTAGGTGCACTACCTCATGCTTCTAGAGGTTTCCTGGGCTCCTGGCCCTCAGGTCTCATGGAAAGCTGCAGTCAGGTGACCCTTGGGCTAAGGTCACCCCTCAGCATCCTTGCTCACATGTCTGGTGAACAGGGCTGGGGTTTGGCTGCCACTATCAAGCAGGCTGAATGCTCATGGCCTCCCCATGTAGCCTGTACTTCTTCCTGATGGGAAGCCTGGGTTCTAAAGATGAATACAACCGAGAGCCAGGTCCAGTCTCCATAGCCTCCAGTGACAGGCTTGGAAGTTATACGAGGATGACATTTGTCATAGTTAGATTCAGACGTGGGATCATAGACACCACCTCTCCAGAGGAGGGTCATGGAGTTTGCAGACTACTGAAAACCACCCACCCACAAAGCTGTTAAAGGAGCACCAGAAAGCATCTCAAAAATATTGTCAACTGTGTGAAACATTAATGGTCACTGGGTTCTGGGACTCAGCTGCCAGAGGGAAAATCTGACTTCTTTCTTTCCTAGTCAGTTGTGGAAGACCAGGAACGTTGGTAGCACCAATCTCATGGTGTTCGGTGGTGAGCTGAGTGTCGTGTGCTTGGCTAACATAAAGAAGTACTCAGGGTGTTGCCTCCCTGGCATGGTAACATTGCGTATACTGTCACCCAGATCCTGGCATTTCCTAATGGATTTCAGACTTGACCCGCATCGCCTGATCCAAGAGTGCCTGTCTTAGGAATTTAGAGTCAAGGCCAGAAGAGCTGACATTCAAGGATACCAGGAAGCCTGGCCGATTTCTGTGGCTCCGTAATTGTTGCCACTGCAGCCAGAGAAGAAATCTGGCTGGCTTGGTCTTGCAAGGTCACCTTGGCAACTGTCACCTTCCTTTCCTTTCCATTCATTTGACTTCCTCTATGTTCCTCAGCCACTTTCTCCAGATGTTCTAGACTGTGCTGTGGCATATGACAAAGTTGGTCATAAACCTGAAATAGCTCTCCGCCATCAATAGTCCAGTAAGGGAGGAGGGACAAAGGAAAGGCTTTTCACGTCGGTCTGTGGGCACCATGAACTCAGGTTTAGCCACAGTGCAGGGCAGCCTAAGCCTGACTTTCCTAAGACAAGCTTCAACCACCTTTAACCACCTAGCTAAAATTTAATTAGACCATCAACTCAGGAATATATTCTCCAGTCAGTAAAAGGGAAACGGTACAGACACACTTGCTATTCCCTGAATAAGTTCCACATCCACACCAACTCTGAGAAATAGCATCACTTTTATCTGCATCTTCTGGACTCTTTAAAAAAAAATCTTGTGCTTGTGCACAGCTGTGTGCGGGTGCATGCCTGTGCGAATGTGAATCTGCATGCGGTGTTTGCATGTGGAAGCCAGAGGACAACCTCGGCTGTTGTTCCTCACATGCTGTCCACCTTGGCTCTTGACACAGGTTCTGTCATTGGCCTGGAATTCACCAAAGCTCCCGGCCAGTGAGCCCCAGGGACCCACCTGTCTCTGCCTCCCCGGTCCTGGGATCACAAGTGCATGCCACCGCATCGGGTATTTTTGAGTGTGCATTCTGGCGGACTGAACTCAGGTTTCCATGCTCCGATAATGCACTTTGCTGACTGAGCCACCGTCTCATCCCAGTTGTGAACCCTTGCTGGGAGGCTCCGCATGTCGTTGCTGTTAGTAAGCTCCATCCCCTTGCTCTCTGGGCCTCTCCATGGGACTGCCTCATGAAGAGAGAACTGGATTTTCCCAGGGTAAGATAGCCGGGGGGGGGGGGGTGCACCCAGCCTTTTCTGACCCATGCCCACAAACACATCCCGTCACTTTCCACATTGGTTGTGTTCTACAAGTGAATCAAACCAACAAATGCAACAGGAGAGGCTTCTCCTTAAGAGGGGGAGATAATTAGGATGTGAGGACAACTCCAAGATTCGAGAGGCTGCCAACACTGTGCTTACATTGAAGCTATTATATTGGCCTCAATTTCTGCATCTTTTTTTTCATCAATAGAGTGTCTTAAAGATGTGGTCTTGTGAGCATGCATATATATATATCAATTCTTTTTTTTATAATATTTATTTATTTATTTATTATGTATACAATATTCTGTCCGTGTGTATGTCTGCAGGCTAGAAGAGGGCACCAGACCCCATTACAGATGGTTGTGAGCCACCATGTGGTTGCTGGGAATTGAACTCAGGACCTTTCGTAGAGCAGGCAGTGTTCTTAACCTCTGAGCCATCTCTCCAGCCCCTATATCAATTCTTTTTAAGAACAGTGTAGCACTCCATAAACTAGACCAGCGTCTCTCAATTCGGACCTGATCTTGTCTTCTTCCTTTCCTCCCCCGCCCCTTTATTTTCTTTTCTTATTTTTGAGACAGAGTTTCTTGCTCTGTACACTCTATAGTTCAAACTAACTGGGAGGGAATGCACTGTGTAGCCCAACTTGGCCTCAAATTCACTACAATCTTCCTATTTCTACTTTTCAAATCTTGGGATTGTATCCACGAACCCCCACAGCCCACTTTCCTGCCTGCCTGCTGCCCGCCTGCCTCCCTTCCTCCTCCCATCCTGCCCTTCCTCCCACCTCTCCTCCTCTCTCTTTTCTCGTGCCTTCTCCTGTTTTCCTTCTTCTTCTCCCCCATCTTCCTTTCACTGCCGCACGCATTCCACACCAAGAGGTGGGCATTGGCGTCTTCTGTGCTGAGCGTCACAAGTCTCTCCCCATGTTTGTTTTATGCAGTTAGGTCTGACATCTACTTGCAGAGATGCCAGAGAGTTTATTCGGCCATTTTTTTTCTTTCATCGGCATTGATAAGCCATCTCTTTTCTGCTAGTGCCGGTTATGCTGAGGGATCTCTGTTGTATGAACATGGGTAACAGTGAAATTATCAAAGAGCAGCGTGCTGCTGTACAGCATTTCCTGCCAAGCAGCAGGGTGTGGATTTCACCCAGCAGAGGGGCCGAATGGCCTCCAAGTGCCACTGCCACCAAAGAGTTTCTTTTCCCCAAAGTCTTCATTATTTAGCTTCATCAAACTTTGGGCCAATGTGATGTTTGAAGATGACCTTCCTGTCTATGTCCCCAACTTTGGAGCCATCCGATTGTATTCCTGGTCACTGCAGGAATCTTCCCAGAGACTTTAGCTAGGAAGTAAGATAGACCTGTGGCTTCTGAGCTGATGTCCATGGGTCAGAATTCAGTTCTTCAGTTTTGCTGTTTTCTTTTGATAAAGTTAAAGAGTGAATATTTCATCTTTTACTTTTGATGCCATCAAATACCTCTTAATATAAACTGTTACTTCATACGAACTACTTCCTAATTACTGATTGAGCCATTGCCGAGTCCATCAGTTTGCTTTTCAGTATTTGGATGCTGCACTTTCTCTGACCCCCAGGATACCCGAGTTGCCCTCCTAACCATCTTGGTTCACCAGAGCTCTCAAGGTCACGTCTGGCCTCCAGTCTCATGCTAACAAATCCTGATTTATAAGCTGGCCTGGGGTTTTGTTTCTCTTACAATGTCGCCTTGAGTTTTTCTGGAAGCAAAGGGCGCCACACATACAAAATGATTATTATAATTACACATCTGATAAGCGAATCCCAAACAGCCCGCCATGGGGTTCTATTCAGAAGACCGTTGAGAAGGGAGGAGCCGCTTCGTGGAAGAAGGCAGAGGAGGCTGTCCCTCAGCGCTTCCCTCTGAAAGCCATTGCACCCACACCCCCAGTTCCCTCTGGGACCTGCTGATCTGTCCTCCAGTGAAAAGCAGAAGCTTAACATGCTTTGTGGAGACACGTCCGTGCTTTGATTATGTCCCTTTGGGGGTCACACCGCAAATAGAAACTTCTAATAACACCCTCTATGCGCTGTGCCACTGGGAGAGCTTGGGTTCCCTTTGCCCAGCAGGGCCTCTTCCAGCCACTCAGTTCTACTTCCCCTATGTCCCCTGCACAGCTCTTATAAACTGTGCAGACTGAATATCAACACCTAAGTCACAAGAGGGAATACAAGAAGCAGCCCCTCACCCAAGCCTTGAAGGGAAAGGAAAAGTCGTATTCGAAAAACATTTCCGTTTTCTGTCAAGTCGTGAAGTTAGAAGCCAGGACACTTTGTCAATACTGCCCTTGCGTCAAAATGTAAGTTGGGATAGTTCTTAATGGAATGCTGCCAGAAGAAGCCCACTGAGGTCATGACTGGAGGACACTCCGGAATGTTTAGCTTCCTCTGGAATTTACAGTACTGTCTGGCTGAGTCTAATTTGACGCTCTAACCAATGGAGCGTTAGATTAGGCTCAGTGAAGCGGGACTCTCACCCTGTCCACTTCCCCACCATCTTCCCTCTGACTTTGTCTTCTCTCACCAAGTAATGTTGCACCTCATCCCGTCACCACAAAAAGCAGCTTTTGATATCGAAAACGAGTCTTTTGTGTGTTCCACAAATGATTCTGTCTGGAGGTAGCGCTGGGGTTTAAAAGACACGTTGTTAACGCGCTACAGTCCACCTTTAAGTAACATCAAACCACTCCACACACGTGTGTGCAAGTTTTACACGCTGCGTTCTGTTTCCAGTCCCTTGGGTTAATGTTTTCTTATACTTTACTTGTACATATGTTCGAGCATATACAATATATTGCTATTTTTGCTTTAAAGAGTAAATTTGCTTTTTTTGAGAGCTGTATATGAATCAAAATGCTTTTCTATTTAGTAGTGCTTTCTATTTAAGGTATTCTTCTACCAATTTATTATGCACATATGTGTGCGTGTTTCTGATGTGTGTGGGCACATGAGCCACGGCATGCTTGAAGAGTCAGAGGTCAGCTTTTGGGAGTCGGTTCCCTCCTTCCACCTTTGTACAGGTTCCCGGGATCAGACTCGGCACCAGGCTTTCGTGGTAAGCACATGTTCCTGCTAAGCCACCGTACTGCTCCGTTTAAAGTAGGCTTCATTTCACATGTGAGATTTTGATCTCACGTGTTACATTCCCCTTCTCTAAAACACTTCTATTAATAGTTTTTTGCAGCTCCACTACTGATGCATTTTGTTAGCTTTTATAATTTTCTGTTTGATTTTTATTAATATTTATTTTTTAATTTTTGAGAAATTTATATATGCATACAATGAGGTGTGAACATCTCTTGCACACATGATTCCCTTCCAACTCCACGTCGTCTTCTTTTTTAAAACTTTTGAGTAATCCATGAAGCCATATTAACACTTCCCATTAACATCCATACACATGTGGGGCCATCCACGCAAGTATACACGTGGGGCCAGCCACGTGAGAAAGCATATGGGGCCACCCATGTGAGTATGCAGGTGGGGGCCCTCCACTAGGGCCTGAGAAACCTAGAACACACATTCAAAAGCAAGCAAGTAAGTTAAAGAAAATGGCTTTCTTCCCAGCAGCTACCAACTGTCAATAGTTGCTCAGGGTTAGTGCCTGTGCAGCTTCTCCCCTGCCTATGGCAGGATTGTAGATGGTTTGTCCACGTGGCCATAGCTGGGGTGAGCTCGTGAGCGCATAGCCATGTCAACTCCGGAAGCTGGCATCTCACAGCATTTCTTCCCATGATCTGTCTCCTCTTCCTCGGTGTTCACTGGGCCTTGGGGGACGGGGAGGGGGCTGAGCCCTCAGACTCATTCTCAGCACTGTGACTTGTTACACATCTCGACACGGACTGCTGCCCACTGCAAAAAAGCAGCTCTCCTGGCCGAGGCTGAGAGCAGCCCACGTCTGTGGTTATAAACACTGGCATTCAGAAGGCGATTTGATAATATGACCAGTTTGCAAAATAGCAGGTTCTACCCTAGGCTCTACCCCACCCATGGCTTTTGACCACTATTATAGGAGCAGGCATGAGATTCCCTCGAATCCAAACAGAGAGGCATCAGTTCCCCACAACAGTCACGGGACTGCTGCACCAGTGGGCATGTCTGGCCTGGAAGGTCTTATTGTAGCAGGCAGGGTTTACCACTGGTTGAGATGCTATCTCATCTCCCCAGCTGCCAGCACAGCACTTTCTGGCCCCGTGAAAGCTAGCCTGCAGGGAGTGCTTCCTGGACACCTTGAGACTGATTTCTCCACGTCCTGCAGAAATTCCCCCTGTTTCAAATAATATTGACATTGGACAGAGGATTCTAGGCAGTGTTTGCTTTCTATTGGACCTCAATATTTCTGCAAGAAGTCAGCCATAATTTATGATTGTATTGGACGGTGTGCTGGTCTTTTTGGTCCTAAACTTTAATTTGTGATATTAGTTTTAAGCTATTTTCTCATGATGTGTGTGTGTGTTTAATGTGTATGTTTGTCATACCCTCTGGAAGTTTCTGTGCTTTTTGCAATTTTGGACTTAAATCTTACTTTGAATTTGGGGAAGTTTCGGTTAACATGTCTTCAATTATTTTTCTCGCCTGTCTCTTATGCTCTCTCCCCAAGACTCAAAGTGCATATTGGATACCTGCTATGTGCCTCCCTGTTTGTAAGGAGCTGTTAATTCTCCTCTGATGTCCTCCTGCTAAAGCCACTGTTTAGAAGCTGAGTCCCAATCACTATCACCTGTGCCTTTTCAGCTCTGAGTCCATTATTAACTCATTCCTTTGGTTCCTGTACACAGTCCTACTTCCTGACTCTAGTATACTTTATGCCGAGCTTGACATTGTGGGCGAGAGGATGCAGGGTGTCTGGTTGTTGTGGTCTACTTCGCGAACAGTGCTTTACCTGTGGGTCTATGTGATCCTTTCAGGATCATCTTTGACATTTGTTAGAGTCTAGTCTACCCTTAACCAAGACTGCTGTGACCTGCCTTCTACAGGTGGCTTTTTTGTCTATCACCAAAGTGTTTGTTGTGTGAGAAGCCTTCTTTCTGGGGACACAATACACCTGTCTACTCAACCCAAAAAGGGAACCCAAGGCAGACGAGAGTAACAATCGCACCGAAGTCCAACTTGGTGAACCAATGAGTTCTTATTAAAGTTACTTGCAAGAAAATAGGTGAGGGGTTAGCTAGGAGGAGCAGGGATGAGTTACTCTGAAAAAGCCCACCTCAACACAGGTAAGAATGCACAAAAACTGCAACCCGGAGCTCTCTGCATAGCTCACAGGGACTCCACAATCCACATCCTCCTTCCTGCAGTTCTGCAGGTCAGAGTCTGCTACACCCCCAGAGAGCTCACTCGGTTTTCTGCTCCTGGGGAGGGCCTGGAGCAGTCACTGGTCTAATGCTGTGATAAAACACCATGTTTTTTAAGTTCAAAGTTCAAATCTGTTCTAAAACTCAAGTCAGTCAGTCTCTTAACTGTAACACTAGCTGTAAAATCAGAAAGCAAATTGCATGCTTCCAACATACAATGGCACAGAAT
Source organism: Microtus oregoni (assembly GCF_018167655.1). Classification (NCBI taxonomy): domain Eukaryota; kingdom Metazoa; phylum Chordata; class Mammalia; order Rodentia; family Cricetidae; genus Microtus; species Microtus oregoni. The sequence goes on along the minus strand of NW_024543061.1, from coordinate 40,947,633 downwards.
ATACATCGCCATTCCAAAAGGGAGGAATTGGGCGACAGTGAGGAAATATTGGACAAAAACAAGACAGAAACCCAGCAGGGCAAACTGCAAATCTTGTAACTCCATGTCTCGTGTCAAAATACTTGGATCACTCCCTGCTCTGGCTTCGCTGCCTGCAGCATACTTCTCTCTTGGCCGGCTTCCATTCCCTGTCTGCAGCTTTCTTTGGCAGATAGCTCACAGCTCTGGCATGTCCAACATCTTGGGGTCTCCAATGAAATGTGAGCTTCGCTTTCACAGCTTCACCAAATGGCCTCTCAGGGCCTCCATGCGGGGACGCTCTCACCACACGCCTGGCCTCAGCGGCTCTAGACATGTCCCAGACATGCGAACCTTCGTTTTTCTCCTGAGGTTCATGAGTCTCCTCTGCCATCCTGGAGACTTCAAGTTGCTGCAGCTTGAAGGAAATTGCCATAAAACAATGCCCAGAACGTGTGTGTGTGTGTGTGTGTGTGTGTGTGTGTGTGTGTGTGTGAATCTGTACAGACTCAATTCAGCCCACAGCTCCCTTCTTTCTTTGTTCTGCCTCTTGGATTCTTGGCGAGGACACTTGTCGGTTGGCATCAGACAGAGGCAACAAGGCTTCTTTCTGAAGCAACTCCAGATCTTTGACATTCCTCCTCTGGACGATGGTCGCCACTCCAGAATCCGTGCCTATGTATTCTCATCCCGGTAGCAGAGCTAACGTCAGGCTGGTTACAGGATACTATCACCCCCTGCTTCCATTTGCCCTCACCAAACCAAAACCTAAGAAGAGCCTGGGAGGCAAACCTCAGGGTGATCAAGGTGATCGCTTTGTATACCCTGAAGCAAAGATGTAACAGAAGCAGCTGGTACAGGCATTCAGTAGGCATATTCTTTAAATACATTGTAACAGTTCTTCCTTGCTACTGTGGCAAAACACTACAGAAGCAACGGTAAGAAAGGAAAGGTTGACATCAACTCCTAGTTCAAGGACACATTGTGTCGCAGTAAGGAGGCCATGGGGCTGGGAGCTTGGGGGGTCTGTCTTCGTTGCATCCAGAGTCACAAGCAGGTAAAAAGGGTAGTACCCCTTTCCATTCAGCCCAAGACCACAGTCCATGGAATGGTGCCTTACACACTGAAGTCTTCCCACCTTAATTATCCCAGTCTAGAAACCTCACAGATGTGCCCAGATGCTCCTGGGTGACAGTCAATACCAAACAACAGCAGCATGCATTAAGCAGACATCTATGCCATGCTAAAAAAGGAAGGGGGAGGGGCTTTCAAGCTAAATGAGGTCTTGCATCTCTGCCCTTTCAACTTAGCTTCCTGGGAAGTTCAAAGGGAAACTAGGACATCAAGTCTCACTTCAGAACATCTGTGCTGCTGGTCTCACTACAGGCTTGCTCTTTTTCTTCTAAGGCAGGGGACTGGCTCTTCGGTGTTCAGGCAGAGCCCCATGTCTTGAAGTTCATTGCTTCATTCATCGCTCAGTGAGAATCCCTTATAGCCTTTAAGGTGGTGATTTAAAATACCCATTTTTACCAGGAGAAAACACACTCTGGTGTTCGTTTTGCTAATGACCAAAGACTCTGGCTTTCGCTGAAGGATTATCTGTGCTTTGGGGATCAATGCTTGCAGAATCCTTTCTGATTAAAAAAGAGCTGAGTGCCCCTGGTGTATCCACTCCTCAGCTGAGGAGAGGCTGCCCATAGCCTGTAGCTTAAGCTAACACACACAAAATACCACACTGTCCATGGGGAACCATTTCAACTTCCTTCCATTGGCTGCTTGCAAAGGGCTGAAATGAAAATCATCTAAAATCTGTGTGTTTTCCGCAGTCACAGCATCGCCAGGAGTATAAGATTCTCAAGGTTCTTCCACCAGTGAAACAGGCTTCTCTTTCTCCTTTCAAAACAGCTCTTAAGAACATCGGATGCATTGTGAGTAAGCGAATAAGCATGCATGTCTGGGTAATGCCCCTTAAAAAGAGCCACTGCTAAACATCCCGGCAAATTTTCTGATTTAGAAACTAGATAATTCATGTCCTGTCGGGTCAGGTGCTGGTGGAGGATGGGAGGCAGAAGAGCAGCTTCTTCCCCCAGCATGGCAAGGCTCAGAGCTCACTCGCCTAGGCAAACTGACCTGTGTTGGGTACCAGCATCCTCTCCATTTTTCTGCATCCTTCTTCACCCACTTCTCCTGAGCATGAGGTTCAGGGCAGCCTTCCAGGAAAGACAAACTCTTGGTTGGCTCAGAACATTAGAAGACTAACCTGGATTCCGAAGACAAGGGAGTAGATTCGATGGGAGAATTGCAAAAAATGTTCATCCAAGACACCCAAGTCCAAATCCACAATGGCCACTGAGGCAAGTGAGCTGAAGAGAAAGCACACTGTTCTGCAGGATTTGAGAGAAATCAGAGGACCTTGGAGGCCTGAGGGATCTGACTTGGCTGCAGGCTCAAGTTTCCTCTCAAAAGGGATGTCTGACATCTTAGAATGAAGAGTTAATACCACGGGAAGGGGTGTGTTAGGCAACAGGAAACCTGTGGCAGGACTGGGCTTCTTTAGGGAACCTTGACTAGAAAAAAAAATAAAAGGAAGGAAGGAAAAAGGAAAGAAGGGAAAAAGGAAAGAAAGAAGGACATGACTGGTCCCAGGTTTCAGCACCAGATGAGTGAAAAGAAGAAATAAAAAAAGGAAGGACATGAACATGACCGCTCTTAGGTATGGTGGAGGAGAGGGACATCTGGGAGGGTCCAGAGTGAATGTGATCGGACTGAGCCAGGCCACATGAGGAGAGAAGAGGGGGAGAGGCGAGAGTGACTGAGAGGCCAGGAAGGTAAAGGGTAGATGGAAGGGCCACATAACTGGAATATTTGGATTATATAAGGAAGGGCAGCTGGGATAACCACAGCCCCATAACTGACTTGGAAAAGTTTAGGATAGCAGTGTTTATGCCAGCCAAGAGGACCCTGTTGTTAGAGGGAGGGACTGAGGGATGCTAGGAGAGCTTGGCTTGGCAGCCAGGTCTACTTTGATATGTTAAACAGGCATCTCAGCCATTTGTCCCAGTTTTGAGACCTAACAAACCTCAGTGAGTAAAGTGCTTGAAAATCTGAGTGTGTTCCCCCAAACCCACACAAAACAAATCTGGTTGCGGTGGCACACATTTGTAACCCTGCTCTGGGAAGCCACAGATAGGCATTTACCTGGCTGGTTGACTAGGGTAGCTAATTGGCAACTTCCAGGCCAATGAGACATCTTTAAAAAAAAAAAAATTCTCAGGTGGCCAGTGTGGTGGCAGTGGTGGCACACGTCTTTAATCCCAGCACTTCGGATGCAGAAGCAGGCGGATCTCTATCAAGACCAGCTTAGTCTACATAGTAAGTTCTAGGCCAGCCAGGGCTGCAAAGTAAGAACCCATCTCAAAAGCAAAAATAACCAGTGTAGTGAGCAGAGAAAGTCCTGGATGAATATGTAAAAAGAGGAAGAAGTCCTTAAGGAATGGGTATTGATGACAGGGGTACAGTCATATCAAGGAACCAATGCCCCAGACCCATTGGAATAGCAAAGCCTTTCCCCTGAGGTCGGGCTCAGAAGGATGGCAAAGACTTCATCTGGCCTGAGTCTGAATATTGACAGTGTGCTCAAGTACAGGTGTTAATAAATGATTGACCAGTGTGTGCAAAAACTAGCAAAAAAAAATTACAGCACCCTTCTCCAGGATGACAAAGCCTGAGATTGCCACCCCACGTAGACCTCCTAGGGAGACTGGCAACCTCCTCCCTGGGCTGGGATTACAAACTGCACAGGCTCTTGGTTGTTGCTCCAGCCAGGTGAGCACAGCCCACCTGACCCAGCTTTTCTCACAGGTGTCACGTGATCGTCTTTTCTTCATTCCCTCACCACCCAGGTCAGGTCTCCAGGATCTGGCTGGGAGGGACATGGTAGACCAAGGTGGACAGCACCCAGTGAATGACACCAAAAGCTGCCCTCTGGCTTCCACATGCACACACATGTGCACACATAAAGGCATGTGCGTGGACACACACCCATCAGGAGCAAGTGGTGTGTCTCACAAATGTGACAAGTGTGAGGAATTAGTCACAAGCAGGGCAGAAGTCTGTCCATCCGGTTGGGAAGGGCTACTTCTTCGGGAGGGGCTTGAACTAAGCTACAAAGCAAGGCTTGAAGCAGCCAGCTGTACTTACTGTCAGTAACTAAGCAGGTACACCCCGTTAGGGGAAGTGTAGACTGGGTGAGCCACAGCAGCAACTACTTCTGTGTTCTGAAACATTTTTCAAACAGGGAAGTGGTCCTGTGAGCATTATTGTCTGAAGAACACAAAATCAGATTAATCGATTTTCTTTTTGTTTTCATGTGCGTGTTATGTTTATGTATTTATATGCAGAGTGTGCACATAAGTGTGTGCATATTGATCGATTTTCTTTTTCCATTTTCATGTGTGTATGTTATGTTTATGTATTTATATGCAGATTTTGCATGTAAGTGCACACACTCATATGGGTACATATACATCCAAAAGCCCAAGATCAACATAGGAAATCATTCTAGATCACTCTTCTACCTTATTCTTTTTTTCCCCCTTTTTTTTTTCCTGAGATAGGGCTTCTCTGTGTAGCTTTGGCTGTCCTGGAACGTGCTTTATAAACCAGGCTAACCTCAAACTCGGAGAGATCTGCTGTGGGAAATGCTTTTGTACTGTGTAAAGATTTGTCACTCATATTGGTTTAATAAAATACTGATTGGCCAGTAGCCAGGCAGAAAGCATAGATGGGGCAACCAGATTAGGAGAATTCTGGGAAGAGGAAAGGTTGAGTCTACAGTCACCAGCCAGACACAGAGGAAGCAAAATGAGAATGAAACTTACCTCACTGAGTAAGGTACCAAGCCACATGCCTAAACATAGACAAGAATTATGGGTTAATTCAAGTTGCAAGGGCTAGTCAATAATAAGCCTGAGCTAATAGGTCAACCAGTTTATAATTAATATAAGCCTCTATGTGTTTTGCTGGGACTGAACGGCTGTGGGACTGGGCAAGACAGAATCCTCTGCCTACAGAGATCTTCCTGCCTCTGCCTCTCAACTGCTGGGATTAAAGACATGTGCCACCACTGCCCGGCCTTCTACCTTATTCTTTAAGGCAAGGTCTCTCAATAAACTTATAGTACTCATTGCCAGCTTGCTTTTGAGCATGTTCTGTCCCTGCTTGCTAAGGCTGGAATTACAGGCAGGTTACCCTGCCTACATTTATGTAGGTTCTGGGTACCTAAATGCAGTGATGAGCTGCTGGAAGGCCTGCTTTTCTTCCCGCCTGGCTCCTGCCTGGCTAGCTTAGCCCTGGAATAATTTCACAAAAACTGTGTTCTTTTAAACACTGCCTGGCCCGTTATCTGTAGCCTCTTATTTGCTAATTTTCACACCTTGATTAACCCATTTTTATTAATGTGTGTAGCACCACAAGGTGGTAGCTTACAGGGAAGTTTCTAACCTACATCCATCTTGGGCCGGAGCTTCATCGCAACTGCCTCATTGCCTTCTTCCCAGCATTCTGTTCTGTCTACCCCACCCACCTAGTTTTCTTCCCTATTAAAAAGCCAAGGCAGTCTCTTTATTAACCAATGAAAGTAACACATAGACATATGACCCTCCTCCATCATCTGAACTCTGGTCCTCACAGTTGTGTGGCAAGTATTTCAATCATGGAGTCATCTCCTCAGTCCCAGATTGGAATCTTTAATAAGCTAATACGTATTGGTACCAGTCATGTACAAAGAGTATAGCCTGATTTTGTAGCATTTATGAATTTCTGTAACATAAATGATCTTGTCACCACAGACTTCAGCTATCAGTAGGATGTTATTTGGCACAGAGTAGGAACAAGCTATACTATGGTGGAGCTCCATGGTATGGTAGTTCTGCCAGAGAGACCGAAGAGATGTAAATAACCTCATGTAGGTTCCAAAGATCAAATTCAGATCTTCTGGCTTGGTGGCAAGTACTTTTATCCCACTGAGCCATCTTCCTGGCTTGTGTAGCTTGATTTCTGCTCCCTCCTCCACTCATCTCCACATAAGGCTTTGAAAAAGGATGAACCAAATACAAATCAGATTGTGGAAGGTGTGGCGGTTTAAGTGAGAATGGCCCTCATAGGTTCATGTATTTGAATGCTTGGTCTAAAGTTGGTGGAACTCTTGGGGAAGGATTAGGAGGTGTGGCTTTGTTGGAGGAGCTGTGTCATTGAGGTTAGCTTGAAGTTTCAAATGTCCAACTCTCTCTCTCTCTCTCTCTCTCTCTCTCTCTCTCTCTCTCTCTCCCCCACCCCCCTTGTGCTTGAGGATCAGATGTAAGCTCTGCTCCAGTGTCATGTCTGCCTGCCTGCTTTCATGGTCCTCACCATGATGATCGTGGACTCTAACCCTCTGGAACTGTGAACACTCAATTAAATGCTTTCTTTTATAAGTTTTTTTGGTCATGGTGTTTTGTTGTATCAATAGAAATTAACCAAGACAAAAAAAAAAAAAAGAAATTAACCAAGACAGAAGAGAGCACATGAAAAGTCACTATTTTCCTTTGAAACATTTTCTGTGAATTTAATTTCCTGAGTGTCTTTTGACTGAACCAAGGTTTTTGCTGTTGTTTGGGGAACAGAGACAGCCTAAGCCTTTGACCCTAGAAAGCACAGCAATCACTGGTGCGGTTCATCATGGGCAAGACCCAGGCATTGCTCCATGCCTAAGGAGCACCAGGGCCATGTCCCTAAAAAGCACCAAGACCGTGTCCCTAAGGAGCACCAGGGCCGTGTCCCTAAGGAGCACCAGGGCCATGTCCTTAAGGAGCACCAGGGCCATGTCCCTAAGGAGCAGCAGGGTGGTGTCCTTAAGGAACACTGGGGCCGTGTCCCTAAGGAGCATCAGGGTGGTGTCCTTAAGGAGCACTGGGGCCGTGTCCCTAAGGAGTACTAGGGCCATGTCTCTAAGGAGCACCAGGACCATGTCTCTAGGAGGACCAGGGCCATGTCTGGGGAGATGTTTTGTTACCCCTGTTTTATAGAGAAGGAAGTTAGAGACTAGAGTGAGTATTAGATTAATAAATGCCTAGACAAGAGAACCTGACCTCAGTCTACAGCTCCAGGGTCTCCGACAAGTTTGAAGGCACCAGGAAGACCTGATTATTTGTTGCTGCTGTGAGTGCAGGAGGAGAGAGCAGGACTATAGGAGGTGACACTCAGACATAAGCAGAGGAAGACCGGAAGGGTGGGCTTCCTTCCCGTTAGGCTCCACACCCACACACACACACTGACCAGGTGTCTTCTTGCAGCAGGTTGTGGAACACTACCTCACTGGGGTCCCTGGATCAGTCTTGCCGGGAGGCCACAACCATCTGGTCTAGACCTAGTTTTCTTTCCTATGCGATTGTGCTGCCCTTCCTGTCACGGTATGTGAGGATGCAGCCAGACCATGGATTGTCCCACCAGCATGCAAGCAGGGGAGGATGCAGTATTTGCAATGATGTCTTCATGAGTGGGTGACTGTGAGGAGCGGAGGAATTCATGGGGGTGCTGCTCTGGGCACGCTAAATGTCCCCGCTTATGATGGAGAGTTGAAGAGTAAGAATGTCAGTGGCAGTTCTCTGTGCTCGACATTTTAGTCACACACACACACACACACACACACACACACTCACTCACTCACAGCAGGGTGTAGCATTCCAGGCTTAGCCTGCAGGAAACACTCCCATTCAGTTCTGGGCTATGCACACCTCACCAGGTGACCTCAGATGATGTACTATTCTCTGGGAGCTCTTGTCATTTAGCTGGAAATTGTTGAACTGAACTGTCAGGGCCGTGACCCAGAGAGCTCAGACGAAATCCAGGTGGCAGGCAAAGGGTGGGGGGCACCACTGTGTTGTCAAAGTAAGGCAGTGTCACATTGGCTTCTCCCAGGAACCCGGATGACCTGCATCACCCACCTGTCAGGACCAAGACGTGCATCTGGAGGTGTCCTTGCCCTTTCTGACAGCTTCTTCTTCTCCTGAACTCTGAGGTCCCCTGAGCTCTCAGGTCGTTTTTTCTCTGCCATTCAGCTTGGGAATCTCAGGTCTTGCCGAGCTGGGGACAGGGGGGAAGGATTTGTCTCGCTGCTCCAGGGGGTTAAGTGGCTGCTTTTGAAAGGACAAAGCCAGAGATGCTGCGATAAGATAAGGAGTTCTGCTTTCCCAGACACTCCTCAGCAAGAACAGGCTTTTGTTGTGATCCTGGGGATAAGAGACTGAGCCACCCACCCATCAGTCCAGCCCTCCCTTTCTCTTGTCTAGTCACGGGAACTGCACAGGCATGAGTCTGCCGCTGCTGCCCTCTGCTGGAAAGTAGAGGAACTGCAGCCACTCATGCCCGCAGTTTGCCGACAATCGCTCACAGCCTCATGGTAGCTGTAGGCCTGAAGTGGTCTCTGTCCTGCAGTTGGTGGCATTTATGGAACTCCTATTGCAGGACAGTCTCGGGATGCAGAGATTATCACAGAATGCGTTCACTCAGATGGAAGCCCCACATTCAGGAATTCAGCGGTGCCCTAGTGCTTGGGATCTTCTACATGGTACAGAGTAGAATCTGGTAAACACAGTTGCGTGAGGATGCAGGAGAGACAGACTGTGTGGTCACCTCCATTGTGAGGATGTTAAGGATGTCACTCAGAGACACAGAGGTGTAAGGCTGTCTGGGTAAACCTGGCAGTGAAGCTGGCAGCATTTTTGATGGATGCCTAAGCCAGGCCACACACGGTAGTGTCCACCTCAGACAGTCAGGATCCTCTGGGATTCAGAGAATTCAGGCCTGTGAGCCATTGTAGAAGCTAAGCCAAACAGGCCCAGAGACCTTGTGTTAATGTATGGCTTTGGCCAGGGCAAGAAGCCCCTGACAGATTTTCTCTGGATATGTGTTTATGTTCTCTTGAATAAACTTTATTACTTTTTGAGCAATTTTAGGTTTGAAGAAAAATTGAGCAGAAAGTGTCAGTGATAGCTGGGGGTGGGGCAAATGGTTTCACATTGCCACCTGGAGCAGCCTGAGGATGTTTCTTCATCCTTTAGGGACCTCTACTCAGGTAAAGTCAAATTCTTGAGCTTGCTGCAGAAAAGAATCTTGGGATGAGTCTGAATGAAGTAGAGCTGGCATTCATTAAAAAAGAGATATAAAGCACGTACATGCACACACACACATGCACACACACACATACACACACCCACATATTTAGGTTGGGGCTTAAGAGATAGAGAGGCTCTTGGGGAAAGAGTAGAAGGCTCAGCAGAGGTGTTGATGTGACTGGGCTCTCAGAGTAGACACACTGCCCTGTCTTCGTGATAGTCATATACAGGATTTGGGTGAGCTCTGAAGCTACAATTTCCAAAGGGTTGTTAGGAAATCTAAGTGGGCACACCTTTAACCCCAGCACGTGGGAGGCAGAGAAAAGTGGATCTCTGAGTTCAAGGCCAGCCTGGTCGTTCCAGGACAGTCAAAGTTACACAAAGAAACCCTATCTTGAAAACACAAAAGGGAAGGAAGGAAGGAAGGAAGGAAGGAAGGAAGGAAGAAAAGAAAGAAAGAGATCTAAATGGGATCACAAGATGGCTCCTGAGGTAGGTAGGTAGGGGTTACAGTTAATAATTGTAAGACTTCAGGTGACAGGGGTGCAGACGGCAGGTCACCTTCACTCTAAACTGGAACTAATAGTCCCATGTGTGAGCATCTCAGAAAATGCCCTGAAGAGGAATAAATCCATATTCAAGATTATGTACTGTGGTGTTCTGAATGAAAATGGTCCTTTAGGCTCATAGGCTCATACCTGTTAGGAGGTATGATCTTGTTGGAGTAGCTGTGGCATTGTGGGAGGAAGTATGTCACTGGAGGTGGGCTTTGCGATTTCAGATGCTCAAGCCAGGCCCAGTGTCACTCTCTCTTCCCGCTGCCTGAGGATCCAGGTCTAGAACGCTAAGATACTTCTCTAGCACCACATCTACCTGCATGCCAACATTGTCTCACCATGACGATAATGGACTAAACCTCTGAAACTGTAAGCCAGCCTCAAGTAAATGTTTTCCTTTTTAAGCATTGTCGTGGCCATGGTGTCTCCTCAAGGCAATAAAACTCACTGTGAAGAGATATCATGACCATGGCACAGGGTTTCTCTGTGTAAAAGTCCTGGCTCTCCTGGAACTTACTCTATAGACCAAGCTGACCTCAAACTCACAGAGATCTGCCCATTTTCCTGCCTCTGCCTCCAAAGTGCAGGGATTAAAGGCACATGCCACCACCACCTGGCCATCAACATTTAGTTGGGGTGCTTAGTTCATTATCATCATGATGGGACATGGTAACATGCAGGTAGATGTGGAAAAGGAGCTGAGAGTCCTACAATTTGACCTGCAGACAAAAGGAAGTGGTTTGAGACACTGGACATGACTTGAGCATATAGGAGACCTCAAAGCCTGCCCCCACAGAGGCACACTTCCTCCAACAAGGCCACACCTTTCTAACAGTGCCCCTCCCTATGAGTTTATGGTGGTCTATTACATTCAAACTGTCACATTCCACTCCCTGGCCCCCATAAACTTGTAATAATATCATAATGCAAAATGCATTAGTATAACTACAAAGGTCTTGATGTTCTATCACAGTTTCAACAAACTTAAAAGTCTAAAGTTTAAAGTCTCTTCTGAGATTCATGTAATCCTCTGTAAAATCAAAATCAGAAAGCAGATCACATACTTCCAATACTTAATGGCACAGGATATGCAGTACTGTTCCAAAACATAGAGAAGGGAGCATAGTGAGGAAATACTGAACCAAAACAAGACCAAAAACCAGCTGGGCAAACTCCAAACTCTGTATCTCCATGTCTGATGTCAAAATGCTCTTCAGAACTGCAATTCCTTTCAGTTTTGTTGATGGCAATGTACTTCTTTCTCTTGAACTATTTCCACCCCCGGTTAGCAGCAGATACCTCCTGAGAAAATCAGCTGGTATCCCACAGCTCTATCATCTACAACATCTTGAGGCCTCCAACGTACTCCAGGCTTCAACTTCACAGCTTCATGCAAATGACCTCTCTAGGCCTCCACTCAGGGACACCTCTGACGCATGCCCGGCCTCCGTGGTTTTTCGTAGTTGTGGAGGCAAGTTCCATAGACCCTGTCTTCTATCCTTGACTCCAGAACCATGTGGCCAAAGCTGGCAAGTTCTGCTGCTTCCTGGGGCTGAAACACGGCCTTCTTCTTCAAGGACATCTTCACCAACTTTCTGTTTTTGATGTTTTCCTTTACTGTCTAAGCTTGGCTGACCTGAAACTTGCTCTGTAGGTCAGGATGGCCTCCAACTCAGAGATCTGCCATTCTCTGCCTTTCAAGTGCTGGGATTAAAGGTACCACAGTCTGCTTTAAGCTTTTTTTAAAATTCCTTTTCACAGGTTGGAAATTTAGCAGGTGAGATCGGGCCTTGAGGTCACCGCTCCTTTACTCTATTTTGTATTTTTCCTTCTTCAGCTTGTTCCTTTACCTTATAAATCTTTATAAGCATAAAGACTGTTAACCACACAACAGAATCTATACTAATCCTTTTTGAGATTTCTTCTGCCGATAGATTTAATCCAAAAACCCTTCACTTTAGCCTCAGGTAGACTCTTCAATCTCTAGGAAACATACTAATTTTTTTTTTCCTCTGAAACATCTTAAGCCACTCCCCAATAGTACAAATCACTCTTAGCACTATTATCGTCCATGATCTTATTAGTATGTCCCATTAAGCTGTACTTAAAATATTTAACTGCTTTCCTAACCCAAATTCCAAAGTCCAAATTTCTTCAAACAAAAGCATCGTTAGACCTCTCACAGTAATATCCCACTCCGGGTACCAATGTATATCATAGGGTTTCTGTTGCTGTGAAGACACACCATAACCATGGCAACTCTTATAAAGGAAACCACTTATAATTGAAGTGGCCTACATTTTTCAATGGTTTATCTTCATGGTGCATTATTGTGGCATGCAGGCAGATATGGTGCTTGAAAAGTAACTGGGAGTCTTACATATTGACCTGTAGGCAACAGGAAGTGGTCTGAGACACTGGGCATGACTTTACCATAGGGACACACTTTCTCCAACAAGGCCACAGCTATCCCAACACCTCCTAATAGTGTTACTCTCTATGAGTTTATGAGAGCCATTACATTAAAACTGCCACACTAACTGAAACATGTACACTTAGGCTTGTTTTGTTATTATCTTAACCATCCTATTTGAAACTGTTTCCATATAAAAGAAATATTCTCTCTGTGGCAGCAAATATTCACAACAAATGGTATTAATTGTTCTGGAATTCCTGATTCTCATCTGGTGAGAGGCTTCACTCAGATCCCTTTTCCCTCCCATGTCTCCATAATTTTCATAACTTTGTTTGCTTCAGAAAGTATAAAATTCTCCATCCTTAAACACACATTCACACAGACTCACGTGCATGTGCACACACACATAAACACACACTATATACACACATGTATGTCTACATGTACACACATATGTACATACCCATATGCACAGACATGCACGTTTACATGTGCGCACATGCAAACATGCAAGAGCACATATGCACGCACACACACACACGCATGCATGCACAGGCAAACTTCCTGTCATTGATACCTTGCATTAGTGTGATATCTGCAATAATTGTGATCTGCTCCATGGTGATTAGCTGGAGTCTCTAGTCGGCAGTGGAATCTATTGGTATTGATACTGAGCATCCCACCGATTTTGACTAATGCCAATGTTGAGCGAGCCTCCACCCATGCAGTGTCACATAGCACCGCACCCTCTGTGACCCACATGTTTGCTGTGCTGTCCCTCATCCACTACTTATTACTGGTTTCACTGCCTTCAACGTTTTGCTTTGTTGAGAATGTCAGTTATTTGGGACCATAGAATGTTAGCCTTGGTGATCTTTGTGTGTGGTGGTGGTGGTGGTGGTGGTGTGTGTGTGTTTGTTTGTTTACGCTGCTAGGGATGAAACACTGGGGTCATATAGACTCAGGCAGCAGTTTTACCTCTGAACTCAACCCTCGGTCTTTTTCTTTCTTTTTTCTTTTCTTTTCTTCTTTTTTTTAAATCACTGAATAGCATTCCCTTAAAGGGGTGTGCCACTATATCCATCCACCCCGTGAAGGGCATTTTCCATGTTGCCAAGGTTGGAGAACACTATAAACACGCTGGTAAATACCAAGGCAAGCAGTGGCAGATGTGTGGTCATGTCGGTGGGAAGCTACGTTCCAAGTCATAAAGCTATTTTCCAAAGTGTTCTCCTTTACACTTTTGGACATGACTTTTTAATAATAGGCCTGCTGACTTGGGGTTTCTGGCTCCCAAGGATGACAAGGAGGGAGAGGACAGGCCTGTGACGTGTCCTGTTTCATCAATACTCTGTAGCCCCTTGAAACTGATCAGATCCCAGGGTTGTGGAGTGAAAGTGGAGACTTGTGTTCCACCCTCTGAGGAGGAAGCAGCGTGGATGAGGTCTTGGTGGGGTGCCTGGGGACACCCGGAATCCACAAGCAGTTCTGTAGCCTCAGGATTCCCTGTCTAAGTGCTGGCTCACTAGCAAAATGGCCCACATTTTGACTGGTGACCCTTTTGTGTCCTCTGCTCATGAAGTTGGCACCTCTGAGATCGGAGGACCCTGTTTTGGCCACATTTTACTTTGTCCTTGCTTTTTGGTGCTAAGAACATGTGTGGCCCACAGGTGGGTAGCAGCGTAACTGGCAGCATCCCGACACTCAAACTGGAATTTTCTGGAGAAAGCGAAGTGATGAGGAAATTGAGTGTTCACTTGTATTTTCTGACGCTGTGGAAAAAAATCATACTCGGCCCTTTCAAAGCTGCTTGGAAAGCACAGCGAAAGCCAGGCTAACATCAAGCTGCCTCTGTAAGAAGGCAAAGTTTGCTGTTGTTTGCGTTGTGTTTCTGATAGTATTTTTCAGATTCAAAACTTCCAGGAGTGGCTGCTTTTCTGCAGTCATGTCTCTTCTCTGTGTTTTCAGAAATTGATATGATTAAATTAATATAATTAACAGGTCATATATACCACCAATCAATCACTGGACTTATTTTTGAAGACTCCTGCTCTTTGGTGATGGCCTAGGAAGACCCAGAGATGCTCACTTGAACTGTTCCAGAGCATAAAGAAAGAAATATGAAACGGCTTTGGTCCTCAAGCAGGCGGCCACTGTATTTATGGTCTGTGGCAGGCCTAAGCGCTGCAAATGTACTCTCCAAAGGAAAATTAAGTCCTAACCCCGTAAGCGATTCCAGCCCGCAGCTTTGATTTGCTGGACGCCGTCCCTTCCCTCCTGAGCTGACGTAATGAAGCATGCATTTATACCTGAGTTGCCAAGGTAACAGAGGAGATATTGTTCCATCTGCTCCAGCCACATGTGTTTTGAGAGTGGAGTTGGGCGACACCCAGGTGTAAATAGATAACAGATCCTTCTGTTGACTCTTAGGGATATCAAGTTTTGTGAATCACTGCTTAACATAATTTTTTTCCTCTTTTTTTTCCTTCTTTTTATTTCTTACGCTTTGTCTACGAAATCATGCATCATGGGCAACTTCCTTCTTCCTGGTGTGCTGTCACAATGTAAACATTTTAACACGTTCAATTGTTTTTCTTAGTTTACTTTTTGAATGTGTGTATTAGATTTCTGTCTCTCCTGCGGAATGCCCAAGTTCAACACCATGAAGGGAAGATGGGTTTCTCTGGGTGCATGGTCTAAGGGATTTCAAGGAAGATGGGTTTCTTTGGGTGCATGGTCTAAGGGATTTCAACCTGCTTTCCTTGGCCCTGTTGCCTTGGGTCTGCTGAGAGGCGGGGTGAAAATAAGGTACGGGCCCATGTTACAGCTAAGCAGTTTAAATTCTGGAGGCCAGGGGAAAAAATGTAGAGGAACGGGCTGGTATTCCAGGTCCCCCTAGGAGGGATGTCCCCCAGTGACCTCATTTTCGTCCCTTAGGAAGGTTGTTTTCTTCTAGAATTTCTGCTGTCTCCCAATAGCAACACCGCAGGCTGATGACCGAGTCTTTAGAACATGAACCTTTGGGGATGCTTCAAATCTCAACTCTAGGAATTATCGTCTAATAAGCTTCCTGGGAGGCTGGGGAAATGGCTCAGCAGCAGGACCACTTGCTGTACAGTCACAAGGACCTGAGTCTGATCCTAGCACTCCTTTAAAATTTGAACAGGCCCAATAGAACATCCCCATTGTCTTAGTGTGTGGGTGCACCCCTCGTGGTCCTGAGTTCCTTGCTCGTGCTCCATCTCCTTCTGCTCCTGATTTGGACCTTGAGATTTCTGTCCGGTGCTCCAATGTGGGTCTCTGTCTCTGTCTCCTTTCATCGCCTGATGAAGGTTAATATTCATGAGGATGCCTATGTGTTTGTCTTTGGATTCACCTTCTTATTTAGCTTCTCTAAGACAATGGGGATGTTCTATTGGGAACTCACCAAGGCCAGCTGGCCTAGGTCTGAAAAAGCATGGGATAAATCCGGACTAGCTGAACATAGCGGACAATGAGGAATACTGAGAATTCAAGAACAATTGCAGTGGGTTTTTTTATCCTACTGCACGTACTGGCTTTGTGGGAGCCTAGGCAGTTTGGATGCTCACCTTACGAGACCTGGATAGAGGTGGGCAGTCCTTGGGCTTCCCACAGGTCAGGGAACCCTGATTGCTCTTCGAGCAGATGAGGGAGGGGGACTTGATCGGGGGAGGGGGAGGGAAATGGGAAGCGGTTGCGGGGACGAGGCAGAAATCCTTAATAAATAAATTAATTAAAAAAAAAGAAAATTAAAAAAAAATTTGAACAGGCCAAGGTGTGCCTGTAATCTCTGCCCTGGGGAGATGGAAACAGAAGACTACCTGAGGCTCTTGGGCTAGCCAGGCTAGTCAAAGCAGTGAATTCCAGGTTAAGTCAGAGACTTATCAAAAATAATAAGGTAGAGAGCAATTAAAGAAGACATCCAACATTGACCTGTGGCCTCTACATACATGTGCACATGCACACACACTGACTTGATGTGTACACAATGTCATGGATTTTAAAGATTTTTTTTAAAAGTATGTGCATGCGCACCTGGGCGTGTGTGTGTGTGTGTGTGTGTGTGTGTGTGTGTGTGTGACATGAATGTAGGTGCCCACAGAGTCCAGAAGAGGGCATTGAATCCTCCAGACCTGGAGTTAGAGACAGTTGTGAGTCGCCCAACATGGGTGCTGGGGACCAAACTTGGGTGTCCTGTTCTTACACACTGAGTCATCTCTTTAGTCTCTTGTTGCACCAGTTTTAACTCATGTGTAGGCTTGCGTAACCACAGCGGGGTCACAAAACAGCACATCACCTCAGAGAACTCCATGGTGCTGAGTGCTTCTGACCTCCCTAATGCTCAGCCACCTCTCTCTGTCATTCACAGCAAGTTCTTGGCTCACACATATTGATCATTCAGACGATCGGCTTTTGAGCCTGGTTTCTTTCACTTAGCACAGTGGCTTTGAGATTATTGCAAGGTATTGCATGTCACCATGGTCTAGTCTTTCTTTTTAAGCACCGTGCAGAATTTCATGGTATGGATATGACCCAGTTTTGTTTGCTACTTGTGGTAGAGTGTTTTCCATTTGGTTTCCAATTTGGGACCGTGTTTGATAGTTACTCTGTCCGTTACTGTGTCGATTTGGAGATGGAGACAAGCCTTTGGGGGATGGTAGCTAGGTAACTGCTCTGAGTCAGGCCACAGAGTTGACTGGTCCATCATCCTTACCGCTATGACAACCTGATACTGTGCCAGATTTTGTTTGTAGTTCAGGCTTCCTAATCGATATCTCATGGCTTTTCCCCCTCTTCCCATGGCAGCTAATGATGCTGCAGATCTTCCCCCATGTTATTGCCAGCTTATGTTCTCCTTGCTGAGATGTCTAAGTCTTCTGCCCATTTAAAACCTCAAATTATTTGTTCTCTTACGGTTGAGTTTTCAGGATGCTTAGTAGATCCTGGATATGCATGTTTATTTGCTGGAGACTGGGTCTTGCTTGTAATCTAGGCTAGCCTTGAACGCACTGTGTTGCCTGGGCTGGCCTTGAACTCGGAGCAATCCTTCTAGTGCAAGCCTCCCAAGTCCTGTATTACAGGCAAGAGTCACCACGTTTAGGCTCCAGGAACAGTTGTTTTGTTAGATATGGACTGTTAAGTTTTCTCTGGATCTCCAGCCTGATTTTCATTCTTTTCACAATCCTTCCAAGTACACACTTCAAACTCTTGTGAAGTCTTATTTACCAAATGCCTTTGTTCTGGGGCATAACAAAATAGATACTTCCATATGTTTCATTCTAAAAGATCTACAACGTTGTACCTTATATTCAAATGCATAACTTGGGTGGTATTTGTGTTGGTATAAGATATGAAATATGAGAGTTGTTTCCATGTCTCAGCTTACAGTTTACTCAGGGCCGCATCAGGAAGTCTCATTCTCCAGAATGCCTTGTCATTTGTACAAGACTGTCCTTTCTCTGACTAACCCTTATCAGAAACTAGGTGAAACAGCCACTTCCCGCAAGAACAGACGCTCACGCTCACGGGAATGCAACACAGGCAAGCATGACAGAGACACAAAAACTAGAATGTTCATTATAGCCAGGAGACTGAGTGGGTGCAGCCACGTGTTGAAACTTCACCAGTTTTACACACTTCAGGTCTGTGCATTACAATGTATTGAATTCTACTTCATTTGAACTGGCATCAGTTGGCTAAATCTAAGCAGGACTATTTGTGGAGTCTGTTCTGTATGCTGTTTTGTTAACTTGCTGTATGGAGCCCCATGGCTATAGGTCTACAGATTTGGGCTTAGAAAGTCTGAGTGCTCCACCACCATCCCTTTCCAGCCTTGCTTTGATCATCCTTATTTGTGTGTATTTCTGTACACATTTACGCACAACTTATTTTTATGTACAAATCATCTTCTTGGGATTTTGATTTTGTTTTTTTTTTTAAACGTACGTATGAATTGGGTCCAACACACCTTTCTGCCATTTCTAGCTTCCATTTTATGCACATGCTATGCTTTTCTGTCTATTTTGGGCTCTAAGTAGAACTGATACTCCTTCCTTTTAGTTTGCTATGTACATTTTGCAATCGTGATATGATGTTAAGCCATGTAAAATGTTCTTACCCCATTAATTGACATGATCATGTGTTTTTTTTCCTGTGGACTATGAACATCAGTCCATATTTCCTGTGGACTAAAAACACTGATGGTTTTTGGATATCGAGTGAATCTGATAAAACCCAGGATCAATCCACAAGTGTGATCTATTCATTATCATTATTTATTTATAGAAGTTTCCAGAATCCTAGTAAAAAAAAACCTCTGTGTCTGTCGTCATGATGAAAACAGGTCTGTAGTTTTCTTTCCTTTAACTATCTTTATTTTGAAAATCAAGGTAAATGAATCAAGAATTCCTCCGATTCTTAGAAAATATTGCATAGAATTGTCATTACCCAATCATTAAATAGTTGATGGAATTTCTGGCACATACTCTCTGGAATTGTAGGTTGTAAAATTTAAATTATGAATTCAATTTTTAATAGAGCAATATTAATCTCCTTCCTCATACTGGGTGGCTATCTTGCACTCTTTGAGGCCCAGCTAGCATCTCCTATCTCATTTACATGTGAGTTGTTTGTCTCTCTTTTCCAATCTCTTTTAAAAGTTAAAAATTTTATTAATATTTTGAGGGGGAAAAACAATAATTTTTTATTTATTTTCCTTCTTTGTATTTTCACCTTGAATTCTTATGTTTTGTTTTGTACTCTGAGACAAGTACTCGATAGCACTTGATCTGTAACCCCGGGCTGACTTAGAACGTGTGGCCTTTGAACTTTGAACCCTCCTGCCTCAGTCCCTTGAGAGCTGAGATCACAGAGCTTCACGCTGTGCTTAGCTTGGGTTTTGCCACCTACTTGATTTGGGCTTCTCTGTTCATGGTTTGATTTCCCTTCTAAGCACAGTTTAGCTATGGTTCACAACTCGCTTCTTTGCACATACACTCTGTGCACATTTTCTCACTGTCCTGGAAGCTTCCTTTTCGTACCTACACTACTTAGCAATGACTGGTTAATTCCTGATGTTTTCTCGCTATCAGTCTCCTTGATTTTTAAAGTTATTTACAACATGGTCAGAGAAAGTATTTCATATCATTTCAGCTCTTTGACATTTGCTAAGATCTGTCTTCTTTCCAAGGTTGTAGTCTATGTTGGTGGATGTCTCTCAAGCTCTTGGAAGACTAAGCATTTGGTGTTCTCGAGTGGAATGTTGTAGAAATGCCAATTTGAGGCAAGGTTGGGGGTGTTGCTCAGCTCTTTGGATGGTTCTTTGACTTTCTTTCTACTTATCAGTTTTCTGTTCATGTGTGTGGGATTCCATTTTTACTTTCCAGTCCCTCGGCTTTAGCTTTGTATGTTCTTAACGTCTGTTGCATTTACACACTTAAGTTTGTCATCTCCTCTTGCTGTATTAATCCATTTATCATGCCTTGCCCATCTTTTTTTCTCCAAATATTATGCATTTTTCCTCCTTTTACTTTTGACCTATTTTTTATCATTATTTTGAGCTGAATCATATAAAAGCCATACATAGTCTCTGTTTCTTATCTAGTCTGACAATACTTACCTATTAATTGATATATTTGGATCATTTCCCTTTTAGTATTAGTTATAAATATTTCTAAGTGTAAATGAGCCATTTTATGACTTGTTTTCTATTTGTTCTGTTTTACATTTTTGTTTCTTTTTTCTGCCTTTTTTGAGCATCATTTAAATATGCTTTCGATATTCTGTTTTCATTACTTGTTTTATTTTTCTCCTAGTATTCTGGGATTTCCTACCTTTCATCCTTGAAGTAACTCTGCAGGAGAAACAGTCTGCTGTGGATCCAGCAACGCACACTTTCTGTTTCTTTTCTCCATCCCTCTTGTCCCGAGCTTCCTTCTCCACCTAAATGTCCTGAAGAAGCTCCTCGGAC
>NW_024543061.1:40825000-40922500 GCF_018167655.1 Microtus oregoni | reverse complement strand
CTACAGCTCCTCATGTTGTAGGAACCCGCAGCCACAAAATTATTTCTAAGTCATAACTATAATTTTGCTACTGTTATAAATAGTAATGTTAATATCTGATATTCAGGATATTGTATGTGTGACCCCCTCACTCACAAAGGGGTTATGACCCACAGGTTGAGAACCACTGCCCTAGTATCTTGTTCAATTCCTTCCTGGATTGAGAGCTGTTGCGGAGCTCCAACTCCCCCAGAACCTTTTCTTTTTCTGTGTGATGCTGGAACTCAAAGCTGGGACCTCAAGCATGCTGGGAAAATCTCAACCATTGAACCACCCTCCCAAATCGCCCACACCCTTTCTGTCCTGCTTTTTGGGAGCATCAAGCAATCATGACAGGTTGCTAGTGCTTACAACAGGACATGGTAGTCCTGGGCTTGAGGGTCCCCAAGAGTTCAAGGTCATCTGTGCTGGGTATGGACAGGGTCTGCCACAGACACTATGTGTATTCTTGCCTTGATTCCCACACTTCTAACTGTGCCTCCCTTCCCTTAGTGGGTTGGCACATCTTAAAAGATGGGAGTGGTAACCTAAAGGGCATTGATTGGCGTTGCTACTATGATGTAACTGGCTGCTCTACACCTACGACATAAACCAAATGTTTCACTACACACAAGATTCTGTGCATCATGGCAGGATCCAGAGGGGTCAGCTTGCCACTCACCTCTAGTACGTGGATGCATACTAGAAAGGTTAGAGGTAACAGGGACTGTGGTGTCTGCCGTCTGAAGCGTCACTCACTTGGATGTCGCAGGATGGGATGTCCCAATGAGTGTTCCAGGATGGCATGGCAGAGCTGCATTGCCTTGTATTTGTCCAAGCCGCAGAAGTTGCATAATGTCCTCTTCACCATTATCACACACCTGCCCGCACTCCATGGGAACAAATACAGAACTGGCCCTCAGCGGAAGTAATGCCAAATCACACGATAGGAAGGGTGCACAGGGAGGTAGATATTGAAACAGCTTTAGAAAGCACCAACGAAGTGATACAATCGTTTGGAACACCTGATTTTTACTATCTTCCTTGGTCCACTTTATTTCCTATCAGATATGACATTAAATCACTTAAACGACCTAAGTTCAAATGTCTCATGAAGAGATGAAGAGAGAGATTTATTACTTGCTGCATTTATCAACCCCGCATGATGCACACAGTTTTCTTCCTTTGAGAATCAGAGCCTGAGATCCTGGGCAAAGTATGGGGATAGGGATGGGGTGTAAGAATTACAGAGTGGGTTCCCTCTAGAGGTCAGGGAAGAGCAGAGAAGTCCTTCATGCTTATTTGATATTAAAGTTGATTTTAAACACATATGCATATATACATGCTGGGTCTGTTGCTTTCTTCCTCAGATCTAATTCTCCTGAGTATTGAAAACCTTGGATATAGTGAATGTATGGTACCAATTCTCCAGAAAACATTTAATTTAGCTCCATTTTGGTTGATGTGCTGAGGCCGGGGTCCATGTAAAATGTCTCTTTTGTCCATTATCTGGATTTTTTTTTAAAGTTGAAACTAGGGGTTTTGCCTAATTCTCTCTCACTCTCTTTCTTTCTGCTTTTCTTTCTTTCTTCCTTCCTTCCTTCCTTCCTTCCTTTCTTTCTTTCTGCTTTTCTTTCTTCCTTTCTTTCCTTTTTATTGGCTGGCTAAGAACTCACTATGTAGGTCAGGCTGTCTTCAGATTAGAGGCAGTACTCCTGCCTTAGCATCCTGGGATTGCAAATGTGAGCCATCATGTACAGCAGTTGTTGGCATCTTTAAAGTCATATTTTCAAATCTTCAACATAGGGTCAGCAAAATGGCTTAGTAGGTAAGGATCTTGCGCCGAGCCTGACTATCTAAATTTGACACGCAGCCCCCCAGGACCCGTGTTATCAAAAGAAAGCACTGTGGTGTTCTCTGACCGCCATACACAATCAATGGCACCTTTTCCTTTTCCCATCCCACTTAAATAAATAAGTATCATTTGGAAAACATCCTTCACATTAGAAGTCCTGCAATAAGGATGCACAGGCCTGGTAACATTTTGATACTTAGATAGGAGAGGGGGCTAGGTGGGAGTATTGGACTGTAATCTAGCAGCCTTTAGCTTGAGTCTCAAATAGGTTACTTAGTGTCCTAAGGTATTAGGGTAAGTTAAGTCAACATCGTGGAATCTTGGTCTCTTACTTTGTAAAATGGGGCCACTATTATATACTTTTTCGTTTGGCAACACTAGCTGTTTTCTGTCAACTGTCGCCTCCCTGGTATAGTGCTCCTTTCTCCACTTCCGTTTCCTCTCCACTTCTGTTCCCAGAGACAGAAAACTTCAGACACTTCCCAATTATTTCTCGGAGTCACGTGTAGTAATTGAAGAGAGGGCAGACCCTTACGGAGAAGTACAGCCCCAAATTAAAGCGCCCCAGGCCAGGGCCTGCTAGCTCCCTTTCTGGTGATTGCATTTATAGCCAGGCCTGTGGTGTAGCCCCTGGACTGTAATAGAGTGGAGAGAAAGGACAGAGGCAATGTCTGTCCTGCTTTGCAATTAGGATATGATGTTCCCCACATCCCCACCATGCTGCAGCCCCACCAAGAATGACCAGAAATGGCAAGAGTCACAGCCTCGCCTGGCACTTGCCTTCTTTTCCTCTTTTATTTCCAAAGCTGGGGAGCCAGAAAACCACAGTGAAGTTACTGAAAACGCCAACCAAAGAACTGCCCGTTTCATTCCGGTCCTAATAACGTGCTTTTTATTTTAAAAATCGTAATTACCATATTGACGACATCCACCCTTCAGATGAGAGCCCCTTCCTCGTTATCTCCGCTTGCTGTTCCTATTGTCTGAGCTGAAACGGATTTCATGAGAACTCTGAAAAGCCCGAGTTGGCTAAATTTAGCTTTAATTAGGCATCATCTTAGCCCGTGATTGTTTCCCCCGTTTCATTCGGATTCTACCAACTGGAATGCTGAGTGAGGGTTTGGCATGGTTTTTCTGCAATAGCCACAGAACGCTCCGCCACATTTCTTGCAAGCAGGGTGATTGTTTTTGAGCCACAAATGGTTTCTGCAGATAAAGCTGTAATCCCCCTTTTATAACTCAGTTTATTAGAGAGAAGTTCTGTCCCACAGCTGGCAGCTGCAGAGAGGAAAGCCCCCAACAAGACTTCAGGGTATCTCCATCCTTACCCACACTCCAGGGGCCCCAGCGAGGGCTGGCTCTTTGCTGCTCCATATGTGCTGTGTCTATCATCTGGATAGAGGGATTTCTACCTGTATCCAAGTAAAGATGTGGGAAGCAGAAGCCTGTCGACCACAGCTGATCCCACACGTGTGCAGAGGGAATTAGGTGTTCTGGTTAAGGGGCAGGCACAAGATTCAAACCTTCCTGTGACCTCTTAGCAGCCCTTTGATTTTTCAGGAGTTACTTCTTTGTGCTCTGGTCTCCTCATCTGTAAGACAGACATGGAGGACTGCCATCCAATGTGGTTGCAGGCACCAAGTAAACATATGTAAAACCATTTGGACCAATGCCTGGTGGGATATGTGGCAGATGGGGGCTTGTTGCTGCTGCTGCTACTGCTGTTTCTACAGGCCTTCTGAAAGGCAGCATCCAAGAGTCACAGTCAAAAGTACCAAGCCATGGAGAGTGCAGAGGCAGAGCACTTACATAGCATGTCTCAGACCCTGGCTTTTACCCCCAACCCTGTAAACAAATAAACAACAACAAAGGAAGCAGCAGGCAGGCTCACAATTAAATCAAGCAACCTGAAAAGACCCGATTTGAACTGAATCAAATCCACAGTGAATCTACAGTGATGAACCTGCCTGGTCCCTCCCTCTCTTGGATTTTCCTGTAGGATGGAAGATATATGACATATCCAGTTGATAAGAACAGGTGCTACAGTTGATCTCAGCTGGGATGTGATGAATGCTCTTTAAGGGCCCTTTGATTCCGGTGCAGGTCAGTGTAATGGAAGCACCCCTGCTGTGCCCATCTATTGGGAACGGAGACACAGGGGGCAAACAGGTCGAAAGCTATCAGTTGGGACTATGACAAATACTCTCTGCCCACACTGAGGCTTAGGAAACCCAGAGTGAATGACAGATCGCCAGAAAGTAGGGCCAGTCAGCAGAAGCCAGAGTCACAGTGGGCCTGACGAGCAGAAACTGGGACCTTGTTAAGAGGGATGCCAAAGTGGACACATAGTTTATTGTCCATGACACTACGGAATTCAAACTGGCTTCTGGCTGAGTCCCATTCTCCCATCTTCTCCTGGGGCTTCTGACTGGTGGAGTCTCACTGGGACCCAGAAGGTAGAGCCATCAAGAGGATGCAATGCCCAGTGACAGAGGATAGTAACTCGACAGCAAACAGGCAATGACTTGCAGAACCTTGTCACTCAAACTACCCATTGTAAGCCTTCTGGGGAAGCTGGTCTTGACCTTTGGCTGCTGTGCTGGGCATGTGACCCTAGCCTCTGCTGTCTACTGTGCTTTCTCGCACAGTGAGAAGGGGCCCACAGTGGCCCAAAGAGCCGGGATGGAAGAGAATTCTTTCTGCACGGGGAGCCAGGTTTAGAGACTCTGAACCTTCTGAGGACTCCCAGGGAGAAAAGAATGATTTAGGATGCAGCTGGCAGAGAATTGGGTACTAAGAGGCCACTGTAATAAAAACTGGTAAACAGTGACTGTGGGGGTCCCTTCATGAGGTTGGGTGTATTAGAATGAGCTAGAAGTCCAGATACAAAAAGATAGATCCCATCTGGGGATTGGGCTGGGACCATTTCTGGTCATCACCTGTGGACTTTATTTGACAAAAAATTAATAAATAATAATAATTATTATTATTATTACTATTAAATGTTGATATTCCCTAAAGATTTTGCCATAGTAAGCTGTGGTTCTGCTTCTCCTCGGGATCATTGGTTGCTTGGTCCACAAGGGTGCAAGGAACAGAAGTAGGGAGCAGATTTTGAAAGACTGGATACTACAGACTTTGCCCTCCAGGAGATGACTTTAGTGAATCAGCTCCACTTTATTCCAGAGTATAGGGAATTTATAAGATTGGGGAGCCTGGGGACAAACCCTGATTTGCATTAAGTGACATGCTCCTGTCATAAGGCTTCGTGTATGGCATCAGGGTCTTATAGAAAAGCTCCTAGTACAAGTCTTAGTTACTACATGCGCCTGGGGCGAGGGGTAGGGGTGGGGGGGGGGATTGGGGTGGAAGGCTTCTATCAGGAAACTGCCAAGGGTCACACTAGAGACAAATCAGGTGACCAGGCTTAGAGACAGTTCTCAGATGAGGTCAGTCCTCCTGGGTATAGAGATATAGAGATATTCTTCAGATAAGGGCAGGTAGAGTGCAGGAAGTCCTTGCTGGGGCGGGGGGGGGGGGGGGGGGATCCTCCCTGTGGCTGAGTTTAGTTTAGAGAAAGCTGCTAGGCTATGTTAGACTGCAACCTCTGACCTGCAGGGCCTCCCAACGGTAAGCTTGTGACAAATCCTATAATCTTTTTTTAATCTTTCTCAGCGGTCCTGTGGCACTTGGTAGTCTATCAGCACTGGGAGTTCTTACTCTCATCCAAAAGAATTTTTCTTAGGAATCCTTCTGAAGCTCCAGGTGCTATGCTAATGAACTTTATAAATAAATCAATCATAATATCAACATTTCACATCTGCGTATTATATATCTGTTTTGAAATATGTGTGGGTGTTTTGAGTGCATGTTATGTCTTGGTACCACAATACATGCAGTGCCCATGGAGGCCAGAAGAGGGCATCAGATCCTCTGGAACTGGAGTCGCAGAGGATTGGTTATTAACGGCCATGTGGGTACTGGGAACTGAACCTGGGTCTTCTCAAGAAGGACCATGCTCTTAATTGCTGGGTCATCTCTTCAGCCCCTACTATTATTTATCTTAATGCTTAGGCAGACCGTGACCCATGAGAGAAAAGGTATTTTTTTATGTTTTAATAGGGAAATCAGTAAACATATATTGGTTTGCCCATCATTTCATCCTTGATCTCTGCCTTCTCACCACTGTGGCAGGGTGTGTCCATCTGCCCTGAGGAGCCTTGCTTATCTTTCCCAGCTGAGCGCACCTCCATCTAGAAGCCAGCTCTGGACTCTTATGCACCTGTCTCTTCTCTGCCTGTTCGTCAGTATGCTCTGCTCTAATCACTTACCTACTTAGCCATTTTAAATGCATTCTATAGTTTTACATATTTTATTGTTGGGGTATAGAAAGAATGTTTGTGTGAATGCATACTTGTTACAGCAGAGGTAGTTTCCATTGTGTGGGGCATAGGGATGAAACTCAGGTTTCCGGGTGTACTAGTAAGGGTTCTCTAGTGTAGCAGAACTTACAGAATGAATCTCTCTCTGTCGCTGTCTCTGTCTCTCTCTCTCTTTCTCCCTTCCTCTCTCTCTCTTCCCCCTCTCAGAGACGTGTGTGTGTGTGTGTGTGTGTGTGTGTGTGTGTGTGTGTAAAGGAGATTTATTAGAATAAATTACAGACTGTGATCTTACAAAACAAATAAATAATACATTTTATCTCATGGGTCATGGTTCTCCTAAGCATAATCCAACGATGGTGGGCTATGAATGAAAAGTCTAAGAATCCAGAAATTGCTTAATCCACGAGATCAGATGTCTCAGCTGGTCTTCAGGAGACACTGGAATTCCAAAGAAGTAGGCTCCTAATGCCAGCAAAGGAATGGATTTGCTAATGAGGTGAGAGGAAGCAGGCAAAAAGCAAAAGCATCCTTCTTCCACATCCTCATAGAGGCTTCCAGCAGAAGGTGTGGCCCAGATTAAAGATGTGTCTTCCTACCTCAAAGGTCTGGGCTAGAAATAGATTCACCTATTTCAAATCAAGCAAAAAATCGCTCACAGGTCTGCCCTTCATTTCTGGGTTGCAGTTCATTCCAGGAGTAGTCAAGTTGACAACCAAGAACAGCCCTCACACCAGACTTGTCAGCAAGTGCCTTTATCTGCTGAGTGATTTTCCAGGCCTATAGCACGATTAATAAAAACCCAGAGACAGATATTGGGGTTCAACCTGAATGTCAGAAAAACAAAACAGCCAGCCACTGGCTCTTACCTCTATCTCAGTCTGAAAAGGTGATCCTGCCTCCAGGAATATCAGAATGAGACTGTGTCTGAGAGCTGTCTCCTCCCGTCTTACATTCCTCTGTATTACTGGGATTAAAGGCATGTACCACTACCACCTCCAAGTATTAATCACACTCAAAGGACCAAGGCAGGAGGATATCTGTAAGTTCCAGCCTGGACTGGTCTATATAGTAGGATCAAGGACGGCCATCACTCTAGACAGAGACTTTGTCTCAAAGAAATAAAAAAAAATATTAGTCATAAAAGGGGGAAGAGGAAGAATTCAACATCTTTATACAACTAGGACTCACTTGCCTAGTTTCAGATCTTGGACTTAAGTGGTGTGGCTTGCATCTGTTATAGGCTGCATGCTGTTCTCACTGTCCAACAAATGACAGTTCCCCAAGGATGTTTTGATGATCAATGGTTGTTGACGCTCGGGTGTTGTTTCAGAAGCATCCTGCCTTTTGTTCCAAGTTAACCACAAAATCAGACAGGTGACCATTTTCCCATGGGGCTTAGGGAGCTTGGGGTCTAAAGCACAAGGAGAGAGGCAGATGGAACCAGACATAGCTTGATCTGGTCCTAGTATCTGGGGTAAGGAGTGGCTGAGGGGCAAATGTTCTCTCCACTCAGAACTAAGGCTGGAGCCACTCTAATATGGAAGTAGGGAAATTTCCGCAAGCAGACTTCCCCCGCCCTGACCCTCTTAAGATGGGGCTGGTTAGGATTCCAAAGAAAGAAGTGCTGAATGCCAGGGGAATCCATTGGAAGATAGTCTACAAGTTTGCTTACAGAGTGCCCTGCAGTGCACCTAAGAGCAGCAGCAGAGACCAAGGCACGGCTCTTTCCTGTGGCTGCAGCAGCCTCAAGAGTTCCCTTGTTTACTTAGAGACCTCCACTCAGGCAAAAACACAATTTCGTACTTTGAGCATGAAACAAATTTCAAGATGAGCCAGTATGAGACAACTGAAGATTCATTAAAAGAGATAGGTGATACCCGGGAGTGGTGGTGTGTGCCTTTAATCTCAGAACTTGGGAGGCAGAGGCAGGCCAATCACTGAGTTCAAGACCAGCCAGGGCTACACAGAGAAACTCTGTCTTGAAAGACTAAGAGGGAGAGAGCGAGGGGGGGAGGGAGGAAGGGAGGGAAGGAGAAAGAGAGAGAGAGGGGAATATTTTGATTAATTTTAAGTATGAGAGTTAAGGGGAAAGTGCTCAGGAAAAAGAAGACATACCCAAGGATGGATGTGGGCGTCTGAAGGGAAAGTCACCCTGCAGCGCTTTGAACATAGGCAGATATAGGATGTGGGTGGTTCTCTAGTGACGTTACAGAAGAATCTAACTTACAAAGTTTAAACAATTTTCTTTTGTAAACAAAGTTGTAAGGTGGACTTATGAGAGGTGTCATTCAGTTTAGGCAGAGAAGGCAGGGCTAGAATTCATGACTACAGATCATTTGGGTTTTAAGGACACAGTTCATTTATGGTCTTTGACATGTTTGATTGAGAAGACTTTGGGAAAGCTTGCAGTGTCTCAGCCTGTGGCAATGTTGGCTTTGTCCGTGATATCTAAAGTTTCCTGATTTCCATGGGCAGGAAGGGTAACCACACCCTAGGAGGAAGAGCAGCTTTTCTCCCACTGTTTCGGTCTAATATCTCTGTCTCCCCATCCTGCGTTTTCTAGCCATTCATTCCCATAGCACACAGTTAGAGAAAGATGCTCTACAAATGTACGTCCATAGCAAGGGGCCAAGGGGCTTGGCTTGTATGAAGGCTTAAGGGAATCAGCTCAGGGCTAGGACCTCTATCAGTGCCCAGGAATGTCTGTAGACTGGGCTCAAGTTCAGCCTCTTGGCAAAGCACCTGCAGCTGACTAACAGGGAAGTCACGTCATGGTTTGATTGTAGATGAGACTACAGAAAGAAGATGGGGGGAGAACACAGGCCCTAGAGCCAGGGAGGCTTGTCACACTTGATCACATCTCATGTCTGCGCTCTCATCCGTGGCTGGCTTTTCCTGAAGACTGTGAGCTGGAGAGAACATGGCTTTTCTTTCAGCTCTCTCAGTCCTGGGTCTGTTTGTCCTTTCTGGATGCTGGTTATCTGGGTATGATGGAAGGTTCGCTCTGAGGCTGGGCTTTATCTTTCTGTCCAGTTGGAGATACCTGGTGATAAATCTGAA
The DNA here is from genome assembly GCF_018167655.1 of Microtus oregoni. NCBI lineage: Eukaryota > Metazoa > Chordata > Mammalia > Rodentia > Cricetidae > Microtus > Microtus oregoni. The sequence goes on along the minus strand of NW_024543061.1, from coordinate 40,913,185 downwards.
GTGATTGTCCTCTCTACATAGCTTTAGCTAAAGTTCCGACTTCTCAGGAGGCTGGTGTATTGACATTCCACAGTGGCCTGCTCTTGTCTCATTTTTAATAATGTTTTATCTCGCAGGCAGTGGTCAGCTCTCCCCATCACTCAGAACACTGGCTCTGGCTCAGATGTGGTGGTCTGCTTTCCTATTCTTTCATTCATTCATGTCAGCATGAACCTGCTTGTTCACACTCACGCGGTGACCGGTCTAGTCGTATTATATGTCTTTGAGTCCTGGCAGGATCACACATACACGGCTTCAGGACACTGCCACATGCCTTTCAGAAAATAATGACTAAATGCAAATCACATGCAGAAAGTCTCATGCTCCCTTCATGGCTGATAGGGTTGGGTAGGAGATAGAAACAAACAAACAAACAAAAAAACAAATTCCAATGTTCAGAAACTGGGTTGAAACATCAGGGTACTGTGGAGGGCAAGTGTGGATACCCATACCCTTGAAAGCCTCGAGTATGAAGACCAGAGACTGTGGAAACTATCTCCCCTGAAATCGACTATTTCCAGATTGGTGAGATGGTTCCACAAGAAAAGGCATTTTCTGCCAAGCCCGACAATCTGAGTTCGAGCTCCAGAACCCACATGGGAGAAGGAGACAACCATGTCTTACAAGTTATCCTCTGACCTCTACTGCCGCCACAGCTCATGCATGCCCCTGTACACACACACACACACACACACACACACACACACACACACACACGTGCTAAATTATTCTTTAAGCTGCTGCTTCCAAGGCACCCACTACAGGATGTAGGACTCAGCCAGCCATGATAAGTTTAACGTGAGAAGACCACCCAAAGGAAGTTCTTTACTTCCAACCACTAGCACCTGCCAGAGTAAGACTCAGCCATAGATAAGTTTAATGGAGGCCTGGGTCTACCCTGAAGCAATACCTACCTGGTTGCAGGAAGGATCACAAACTGAGATTACCCAGGCACCACCCAAGAACAGACCATCCAAAGGAAATTCCTAACATTCCAACCATTGTAGATAGGATCACCTGCCAGCACACACTCACCAGGACACCCTTAGACAAATGTCAGCCAATCAGGGGTCCTGAACCTTAGAAATCCCTCACCCCCATCTTTACTACTATAAAAACCCAACTCTCACTGAGCTCAGGGCTCTCTGACTATTCCAATACGTTGGACATGCAGAGAGACCAAGTTTGCAAACTTGTATAAAATAAAGGTTCTTTGCTTTAACATATGGGACTCAATCTCCTTGTTGGTTTTTGGGGAACTTTGTGGATCTGGGCATAACACAGGACAGGCATGAACTGAGTAGTTTGTCCTCACCGTGCGAGATAGTAAGTGAGGCTGCTGGGGATCCACATGTCAAAACAGCTTGCTCAGGACCGCGTACCTGTTACACAGCAGAGTAAGGCGCTGTACTGCCATCTGTGCGACACCAATTCCTGGCACTTTCCTCTTGTCTTATTGACTTCAAAATAAGGAAGAGCTGAGGGATAGGTAGCGATCCTAGGTGTTTAGACAAAATGCCAAAGAGTGTTAAGAGAGACGGGTCTTAACCGTGTCTGTTGACCACTTTCAGAAGGTGGGTAAGCCAGCCATGAACTCAGTGGCTTGCATCCTATGCTGGGTGAAAGAGATGATTTCAGGGGCTAGAGAGAAGGATTAGCAGTTAAGCACATTTGCTGTTCTTTCAGAGGTCCTAAGTTCAGGAACTGACTCACAACCACCTGTAACTCAACCTCCAAAGGAATCTAAGACCTCTGCAGGCACCCACATACATGTAACACAATCACACACACACACACACACACACACACACGTAAAAATAAAATAAAATTTTTAAGTGGCAAATTCAGTGGATTATAAGGTGCTTATGGACCTTGAAGGACACCACCAGGTAGCTGAGAAAGCTTCCTATTTTCCCAAGATGGGGGTAAAACCTGATACCCATGCCTGTAATGATTCAATCACACAACATGGCTGATACTTCCAGGTTCCAGGACCACACGTGTGTGGATGAGCCCTCAGGAAGAAGTGCCTAATGGCTCTGGGAATCTTAAAGAACCCTACGTGACCCACGTGAAGCATGGTTGCAGCATCTATGTATGATGCAGCTGCGTGAGGCCTTGTGTGCATGCGTGAGCTCTGTCATCTGCATATGATGTAACCATGCAATACCCCTGTGCACATGCACTAGGCAGCCCTTAAAAGCTGGAGGCACCATCTTCCCCACCCCCCCTCCTCTCTGCACACAGACTTCCCCAGGCCTATACACCCCCGCCCCCCATAACCTCCTAGGCAGGTATGTTGTGTATTCCGTGTTTCCTTCTCACTTGTGCCAGGTAATTTCATTGGTGCCATTAGACTCAGAAAGCTCCCCCACCCTGAGCCCCTCTCCTGAGGTCAGGATACGGAACTGGGATTTTTTTCCACAACAACCACGCGTCCCATCTGCCTGAGCATGATTTCCACAGTGTGATTTCTATGCACACCCCTGGCTTCATTTGGTGAGTTTCCCCCATTCTGGTCAGCTTAACCATTTCTGAGTCTGAGAAATTGACTGTTGAGCTCCTGGCGATCTTCTGATGTACCTAGAAATGGGGGGGGGACAGCCCCCAACCATGGCCTTCACAGCTACAGTTGAGCCCTTTGCTGACATTCATCTCTGGATTATTTCCCTTAGCTAAAATCGTGTTTGAATGACCCAGGGTCAGTCCTCCCTAGACTGGGGGCGCAGGGTCCCTAAGATTTTTCTTTCTCCTCTTTTCCTTTCTTTTGGACCACTCAGCAGTGGTCCCCACTGTGGCCTCTCTGGCTTCTGAGTAACCCCAACCGGAGCCAGTCAGGCTTTAACATCCTGCCTGTAGGTAGAGGACGCTCTCCTACAAGCCCTGCGGTGTTTGCCACCATCACACTCCACCTATAGAGGGGAGATGTCCTCCTATAAGCTTTGTGGTGTCGTCATTTTTGCGGGTTTTCACGGTTTCAGCTATGGGTAGCAAGCCTTTCAAGACCATCATCCAGCCTCCCCGCTGAGATGCCTTTTAGAGGCCCTGAAACCCCAGGCCTTAATGCCCTACTTACAGATACCCATGCTTGTCCATCCTTGTTCAAAAAATGGCCTTGTTACAATTTAGATAACAATTTAAAGTGGCCACCTAAAGGCACCTTTGATCCTGATAGTCGGGGGCTTTCTAACTACTGTCAGTGCACAGGCAGAGGGAAGGAGTTTCCTTCTATCCAAGCCTTTTACTATCTAAGCTTTAAGTCCCAGTTTTACAATCTCACCTTTTGTGATATCTATATGATCCTATCTAGTAACCTACTTCCTGAAGAGCACAGGTGAGTTTGGGACCAGGCCAAACTATATGCAAATGAGATTCACCAAACACATGCAACACTCCCCCAGAGGGCAGAGGCAGTCCCCGAGCAGGAACCACACCGGAACTATAACCCTCCAGGTGGAATTTTAGCTAGGGACTGGGTTTTGACTTGCCTCCTGACAGTAAACTATAATAAGCTCTCAGAGGTTATTCAAGATACAAAGGAAAATCCTTCTGCATTTTTGGAACGCCTCGCTAAAGCCCTGTTACAATATACTAACTTAGATCCAGAAACCATGGAAGGCAGACAGTTACTCATGACCCATTTTTTTTTTCTCAGTGCTACCCTGACATTAAGGCTAAACTTACATGTTTGGAGAAAGGCCCCTTGACCCCACAGGCAGAAGTCTTAGAGTTGGCTCTTAAGGTGTACCATGCAAGGAATGACAAAGCCCGCAATCATCACTGTCACATGCTAGCCATGGCCCTCCAACCACCCAAGGTGATAGACCACCCTATCCACCCTCTCCATGCTGCTCCCTTGTACCCCGGGGCTCAGGAACAGCCAGGCCCTTGTTTCAAATGTGGTAGAGCCCTGTGCTGGTCACTGTGCCCAAGCATGCCCTAATCCTCACCTTGGTCCTACCAGACCTTGTCCAAGATGCCATAGGGAAGGGCATTGGGCAGTTGATTGTCCTCATGCACATAGTGGCTTGGTGACATCAAATCCAGAAAATTCCCAAGTCGACTTTCTGGATCTGGCCATGGACAAGTGAGACTATCCAGGCTCCTTTGACCCAACCACAACCGTCATTTGTAACAGGGAACCACGGGTAAACATCACAGTGTCAGGATGGCCCATCTCCTTTCTCTTTGACACCGGAGGCACATACTTGGTACTGAGGGAATTCTGGGGGCTTACCTTTCCTTCTAGTTTCCCTATTGTCGGGGTAGGGGGACAGCCTTATCTACCTCAGCAGACCCCACCACTTAACTGTGTTTTAGGGGTATTTATCTCACTCATTCGTTTTTAGTCATGCTGACTTGTCGGGTACCTCTTATGGAAAGAGATCTTTTAGCAAAAGTAGGAGCTTCCATTTCGTTTGCTCCTTCGATTCACCATACCTCAGACCCGCCAACAGCTCCCCTCCTCCTCCATCTAGCCCCCCAACCTCCCAGCTTCAATGTGTCTTTTCCTCTGGCAGCCTCTCAGGTGGACCCCCATGTCTGGGACACCCAAAACCCCTCTGTTGCTAAACACCATTCCCCAATTATTATCCAATTACAAGACCCTACTAAGTACATTACCTAAGCTCAGAATCCCATCTCTCTCTAGAGCCTTAGGGGACTTAAGCCTATTATCACTGACCTTCTAAGAAAAAAAGCTACTTCGCCCCACCTCTTCTCCCTTTAACACCCCTATACTTGCTGTTAAAAAACCTAACGGAACCTATCACCTGGTTCAAGACTTCTGGCTCATTAACTCTGCAGTGGTCCCTCTTCATCCTGTAGTGTCTAACCCTTACACACTTCTTCCCATTATCCCTCCAGGAACCTCCCACTTCTCAGTTCTAGATCTCAAGAATGCTTTTTTTTCTATTCCTCTCAGCTCTCAATCTCAAAATATCTTTGCCTTCACTGGGCTGACCAAGCAGCTACAACAGCAGCATTCCATAGCCCAAACCTATGTCAATCACCTCAGGGAGTTCAAACAGTACAGCCCACATTCTCACAGACACTCCCCTGACACCTGACAAATCCTATCCTACCTACATCAGCTCTTTCATCCTAATAGTAAAACTTTGTTTCATTTTGTCAAGGCTTACCTTCAACCCACCAGTGAGGACTTAGAGTTCTTTTGTTTGTTTGTTTGTTTGTTTTGTTTTTTCGAGACAGGGTTTCTCTGTGGTTTTGGAGCCTGTCCTGGAGCTAGCTCTTGTAGACCAGGCTGGTCTCGAACTCACAGAGATCCGCCTGCCTCTGCCTCCCGAGTGCTGGGATTAAAGGCGTGAGCCACCACCGCCCAGCGAACTTAGAGTTCTTAAAACTTATCACCGCCTCTTGTAAAATCTGTCAAATGTCAGATCCCAAGACCAAATATTTTAGTTTCCCTTTTCCCACCCATCAGGCCAGGGGCTCCCTTTCAGAACTGACTGGCAGCTTAATTTTACTCATATGCCCATAGTCAGATGAGGTAACTATCTCCTGGTTTTGGTGAACACCATGTCTGGGTGGATTGAAGCATTTCCCATCACTAACAAGAGGGCCCAAACAGTTTCCAATGTTCTTCTTCAAGAAATTATCCCCCAGTTTGGAATCCCAAGCTGTCTTCAGTCGAATTGTAGTCGGCGTAATAACCAGGCTATCTTAATATGAAACAACAAATTTTAATGAAGGAATAACTTACAACACCAGAGATCCAGCGAAGAGCAGGAGATACGAAAAAAGAGGGCAGGTTCACGCTCGCCAGATTTATATGTAAACATTAGCCCGAGGTGAACATGCCCTCTAAGGGGCTGAGCTATCCCTACATCTCCCCCTTTTGTCTAAATAAGACAGAACTAAACCAAATACAACTATAGTGATTTCTTTCTAATCTGTTGCTTTCATTGGTTAGGTAATAAAGAAACTGCTTGGACTCTGATAAGGTAGAATTCAGATAGGCGGAGTAAACAGAACAAAATGCTGGGAGAAAGAAGCCGAGTCTAAGAGTGGCCATGATTCTCCCACTCCAGACAGATGCAGGTTAAGATCTTCCCTGGTAAGCCAGCTCGTGGTGCCACACAGAATATTAGAAATGGGTTAGATCAATATGTAAGAGCTAACCAATAAGAGGCTGGAACTAATGGGCCAAGCAGTGTTTAAAAAAATAGTTTCCGTGTAATTATTTCAGGTAAAGCTAGCCGTGCGGGTGGCCGGGTGCCGGGAACACAGCCTCACCACTCTTAATACAACATCGAACAATGGCCCAGAGTTTACTTCCCAGATTTCTCAAACTTTATCTAAGGCTCTTAACATTCCCTGGCATTTTCATATCCATACCATCCTCAGTCTTCAGGGAAGGCAGAACGAACTAACAGTTCCTTAAAAAATGTTCTTGTTAAGATGTCACAGGAGCTTCACCTCAACTGGGTAATACTTTTGCCTCTGCCCTTCTTAGGCTTAGAGCTCTCCCCAGAGGCCCCCTTTTCATCTTGTCCTTTGAACTCATGTATGGGTGGCCGTTTTTAACCCCCAGCCTTTTACCCAAAACCTCTCCACTTCCTGATCACCTGCTTACTCCACTGTTATCCCATCCTTGCTCCCTATTATGGGATTTTATCGACTACTCATTACCTCAACCATGTGCCAATTCATGCCCACCACTGATTAAAATAGGACATCAGGGTATTATGTAACCACACCATTCCCCCCTGTGTGCATGTGCTAGGCAGCCCTTAGAAGCTGGAGGCACCATCTTCAGCTCTCTCTCTGCACACCAACCCTCACCAGGCCTGTACACCACCACCCCCAATAAACTCCTAAGTGGGTTTGTTGCGTGTTCTGTGTTTCCTCCTCACTCACGCCAGGTATTTTCACTGCCTATGGGCTGTTCCCATTTCTCCTTGCCAGCTCCAAGCATCTGTCCTCCATACACAGCAGAGCTCTGGGAAACAGCAGAGGTTACCACTCTGCCCCCTTAAAGACACTTAGTTTTCACTTTATTTATTTCATGTATACAAGCATCTTGCCTGCATGCATGTGTATAGTCCAGAGGTCCATGCCAGTTGTCTTACTGTACCCTGCTCCACCTTATATTTTGAGGCAGAGTTTCACTGAATCTGGAGCTCACTGGTTTGGCTAGAGAGGCTGACCAGTGAATTGGGGGATCTGCCCATCTCTATATCCCCAACACTGGGTAGCAGGTCTTTGTACCATGCCCAGATTTAATGTGAAATGCTGGGGACCCAGCTCAGAAGCTCATTCTTTTACAATAAGCTCTTTACCCACTGAGCCATCACCCTGCCATGGTGCTTGTTCTTGAGAGTTGTGTATGTATTTCTCATGAAGATTATAAAAGCTAAGCAGCCAAGGATGGGGTCTCGTTAATGTGTCTGAGACAAGTCCTTCCCACTCCCTCCCCCATCCACCGCTGAGGCAGGTGGATCTTTCTTCAGCTTCCAGTCTGAGGCCCTTCCTTTCTGTCTCTCTCTCAAAGAGGCAGCTTCTATCTCTCCCTTCTTCCCCTCCCTGTTTCCCTGTTCCCCCCCCCGCCTCTCTCTCTCTCTGTTGTTCTCCCCTTTTCCCCCTTTTCCCTCCAAACCCACTAAATAAATACCCTCTTTCTCTGCATGGCGTGCCTATCCATGTCTCTGTCTCTTATGCACCATGCGGCTCCCTACCTGGGACCCTGCTGCTTTTGTGACCTGCTGTGACCTCAGGACCTGCTGCCTGCTGCTGCTCAGGGACCTGCAGTGTTTCTACCACTGCAGCCACTTGGGAACATGCAACATTTTACTTAAACCATAACAGTGATGATGGGTTTCTTTCTTTGGAAATGGGTGTGACTGTTGTCAGCCATCCTTGGACCTTAAAAGCCATCCTGCAAACGACACTAAGCTAAGGAAACATTTCTTCATTACAAGTGGACCCCTAATGAGGGATTAACTCGGGTTTATTAAACAGGTGCAAAATAAAAAGTATACTCAGACCACAGAAGGTGGTGGCAATGTTGCTTGTGTTTCAGCTGCTGATCCTCCTGGTCCCAAGGGAGTTGGGGAGGTTGGGGGAAGGTCACCAAGCCACCACTGCCAGTGAGCCCTGCCCAGTCCATTTCCATCTGGTCACACATTCCCAGAAAAGACCATGCCCATTGGGCCAAGTCGGCCTGATGGACCGAATTCCCACAACACCCCGAGATATGAAAGACTTCAGGAGTTAAAAGTTCTTGGAGGGTGAGACTCCAGAGGTAACTATTGCAGGGGCCAAGGTGACTCCTGAGTCTTCCCTAAATTCTTTTATCATTATTATTATTTATTCATTTTATTTCAGGTGTTTTGAATGCATGTGTGTCTGTGTAAGGGTGTCAGATCCCCTGGAACTAGAGTTACAGACAGTTGTGAGCTGTCATGTGGGTGCTGGGAATTGAACCCCCGTCCTCTAGAAGAGCAGCCAGGGCTCTTAACTGCTGAGCCATCTCTCCAGCCCCCCTTTCTGCTTGCCCTGCTCTTGGCTGTCCTGGAACTCACTTTGTAGACCAAGCTGGCCTCGAATTCACAGAGATCCACCTGCCTCTGTCTTCTGAGTGCTGGGATTAAGGGTGTGCACCACTACCACCCAGACACTAAATTCTTATTAGAAAGAAAAAAGGGATAAAGTGTTGGAGCAGCCCAGGCAGATAGCCTTTGATTTCACAGCTGTGTGGTTTGTCCAGCCTGCTTAACCTGCCTAAGCTCGTGATTCTGTGTTTGTGAAATGGATGAGACAGCCAAGCCTCCCTTTTAGTGCCATCATTATTAATTTCCCAGAAGCAGGCTGACTGTAAACTTAAGAGAATGATCGCCAGACATTAAGTGCAATGCAATTGTGCTTTTGAAAAGAATACCTTCCCCCAGAGACAGTCCAATTAGATGCTGATGGAATGGGGAATTTTCATTGTTTTTCTTTTCCTGAAATCAAAGATGTAGAAGCACATCCGTGCCTGTTAACGGGACGATCATTAGGAAGGTGCTGGAGAATGGGGTGCAAATGAGCCTGTAACGACCACATCGCTCTGGTGGAGCTCGCTTATTATTGAACGTACTTAAGAAAAATGGCTAGTAATTTAATTCAATTTATAACGCTTTAATGAAATCACGTCCGTGAAGGTTGCATGTGGAGAAGCGTGAGGCTCGTGTTTACCTTGCGAAGGAATTCCATCACTGTGGCAGTGAGGCAGCAGGAACAAAACGTCCCCTCAACAAATGTGAAGAGTTATCAAAAGTATGGTCTGCCTCAACCCGTTAGGGCTGGTTTTCAGTTCCTCTGCTAATGGTTGTAGTTGTCAGTTTTTTTTTAATTATTTATTTTAAATTTGTTTTGTTTGTGTTGGTGTGAAGGTGTCAGATCCCCTGGAACTGGAGTTGCAGCCAGGTGTGAGCTGCCATGTGGTTGCTGGGAACTGAACCTGGATCCTCTGGAAGAGCAGTCTGTGCTCTTAACCTCTGAGCCATCTCTCCAGCCCCATACATAGTTGTCCATTTTTAAGGAAATCAGCAGGAGTTCTGCAGAGGGTAACTGGGCACGTGGTGATGAATCTGGTGTAAACCTGCAAGCAGCTTGGCACAGCTTCCAATAGTGTGAACTGCCAAGGAAGTGAGATACCCAACACACAGACTGGGCACAGTGTTACAGGTAATTGTCTAGCTCCTGTTGACTAAGCACCTACACTTGGCTGGAGAGGTGGTTCAGAGGTCAAGAGCACCGATTGCCCTTCCTGAGGTCCCAAGTTCAATTCTCAGCAACCACATGGGTTGCTCACAACCATCTGTAACGAGATTTGGTGCCCTCTTCTGGTCTGCAGGCATATATGCAGGCAGAACACTGAATACTTAATAAAATCTTTTTAAAAAATCACTTGTACATTTAACTATTTTTAAATTGCAAAGATTCTATAAGTGATTTGGAGGATGGATTCTAACACTCTGGTTACAGTCTTGGGTCTACCACATGCCAGTCATGTGACCACATACTTAGATTTTGAGAGAGGAACTCACTGTGTGGTCCGAACTGGCCTTGAACTCACAGAGATCTGCCTGCCTCTGCCTCTGAGTGCTGGGATGAAAATGTGTGTCACCAAGCTCTGCCTCAGCTCCCTTTTCAGCTCTATCAGATGGGAGTAAGAATGCTTATCTCTAGGCTTGAAATGAGGATTTCGTAAAAATAATGCAGAAAATCCTAGCAAAATTCTCAGATTTTTGGCATTATCTTTCTTTGGTATTGTTATTTTTGTGTTTGCAAATAACAGAAATTCAACTAAAGTTTATTTTCAAAAGTAAGGATAATGGTTAGGGACACAGTTCAATTAGAAAATGGTCGCCCTGCAAGTATGAAGGCCTGAATTAAATCCTCAGCACCTACATTTTAAAGTTGGGCTTAGGGGGCTGGAGAGATGGCTCAGAGGTTAAGAGCATTGCCTGCTCTTCCATAGGTCCTGAGTTCAATTCCCAGCAACCACATGGTGGCTCACAACCATCTGTAATGGGGTCTGGTGCCCTCTTCTGGCCTGCGGGCATACACACAGACAGAATATTGTATACATAATAAATAAATAAATATTAAAAAATAAATAAAAGTTGGGCCTAGCAGTGCACTTGTAATCCCTACTCTGGGAAGGAAAAGATGGAAGGATCCTTGGGCATCACGGGCTGGCTAGCCTAGCCTACCTGGCAAGTTCCATAGAAAGACCCAGTCTCCAAAAACAAACCAAACCAAAACAACAAACAACAAACAAACAAACAACAAGATGGGCAGCACCTCTGAGAAATGACAGCCAAAGTGGTCCTCTGGCCTCTACCTTCACTACTACTATTGCACATATATGAATAGGCACACACACACGTTACGATCATAAGATGTATTGGTGATGTAGATATAGTCATATAGAACACTTTGTGGTTTATATTCTCGGGGGGAAATTGCATAAATGGATCTGGTTCCCAGTTAAGTTGGGCTCACATGTTCAAATGAAGGTTTAGGAAACCCGTCTCACCTCCTCGGTGAGAGAGCAGTTCTCGGCTTTCTCTAGCCTAACAGCTTCAGCAGAAGTCCCCGGTGGCTTCAGAATGGCAGACCCGTGCTGTGCTAGCGCTGTTCCCTGAGCTGTAACCAAGACCAGAGGAGCTGCTCTAGACAAGCTGCCCCGAGGCACTTGCCTCCCATGCGCTCCGGATTGAGTGAGGGGACCAACAGAGCCTCAGTTTCTGCTCCCTCCACAGCAGACAGAGCATCCTGTATAACTGCAGACAGAATTCACAGCCAGCGTGAGCCTCCTTGGTAAAGCGGGGGTGGGAGGGGTGGGAGAGGACGGAGCGGGGGGGGGGGGGGAGGTAGGAGGTGGGGCGCAGTGCCCCTCACTCAGCCGCAACCCAAGCCCTGCAGAAGGGCTGTGAAATGACCAGTGGTGCAACAGGAAGGATAAGGAGTTCCGAAATCTATTCCGAGCCGAAAATCACCGGTGTGGCCAAACAGAGGGTCGCCTCATGGGTGAGACCCGCTGTGAGCTGATTTCAGAGCAGAGGTCAAGCCAGCAGCCTGAGAATGAGAGCTCCTGGGGGCCCCAAGTTACAGTCTTAGAAATGACTGACCCATAGGTGCCATCATCTCTGTGACAGCAGGAACCACAGAACCCCAGTGTCCCTATTTAAAGGGCCTAGGACTCTTTACTGGCCAACCCCAGGTGCAGGTCAAAGAAAATTCAAGGTGAAAGTAAGATATCTTGATCCACCAGAAAGCAAGGATGTCTTCCATGATTAATAGAACATGGGAGGCAGATAATGTGCCACACTGGCCAAAATTGGAGAATAGCAAGTAAGTTGAAGATCACAAATCAGAAAAAAAATCAAAATAGCTCCTATTTTTCAGATGACTCCCCCTCTCTGTCTCTGTCTCTGTCTGTCTCTGTCTCTGTCTCTCTCTCTCTCTCTCTTTATCTCTCTCTCTCTCTCACACACACACACACACACAATTATATGTGTGTGTATATGTAAACTCTGCTAATGAAAACCAATTAGAATTAAATGCAGTGAAGTTTCAGGATGCAAAATCAATGTACAAAGATCAGTGTGCCTCTTCACACTACGTGTCTGAAAAGGAAATTAGAGAAGCAATCATTTTTTTTAAGATGTATTTATTATTTACAGTGTTCAGCCTCCATGTATGCCTAAAGGCCAGAAGAGGGCACCAGATCTCATTACAGATGGTTGTGAGCCACCATGTGGTTGCTGGGAATTGAACTCAGGACCTCCAGAATAGTAGTCAGTGCTCTTAACCTCTGAGCCCCTTAGAGAAGCAATCTTGTTTACAAATACACCAAAAAGAATAGAACGCCTAGGAACTAATTTCATTGAGAAGATAGAAGGCTTGGATATTCAAAGCTATGAAACACCAATGAGAGAAATTAAGATGCAAGCAAATAGAAAGAAATCTCCTGCTCACGGTAGGAAGAATTAAAATGATACAACATCTGTGTATCCCAAACTGTCTATAGAGCCATGCACCTAATTCTTATGGAACCACAAATAGGACTGGGACTGTCATACATGCATGATGCCCTAGGCCCAATCCCATGAAATAAATAAGTAAATAAATTAAAAATAAATAAAGTGACCAATAACAGCAATATAAATCCACAAATAATCCAAATGAGCCCTGAAAGAGAACAAAGCTAGAAACATCACACTTAGTAATGTCAAAGTACACTCCGAAGCTGGAGAAATTTAAACAGCCCAGCGCTGTGTCTCAGTTACTTCTCCGCTGCTGTAACAAAACACCATGGCCAACACAACTTACAGAGGAAAGAGCTTATTTGGGTCTTATGATTGCAGAGCGCTAGTGCTCATGTTGTTGGGGATGGCGTGGCTGCAGGTGGCAGGGATGGTGGCTGGAGCCGAGGCTGAGAGCTCAGACTTTGAACTGCACAGAGCAGAGATGACAACTGGGAATGGACTGAATCTTTAAACTTACAAAGCTTGAACCAGTGACGCACTTCCTCTACAAGGCCACACCTCCTAAACCTTCCCCAAGTAACATCACCAGTTGGGGACCTCAAAAACATGAGCCTATGGAGGACATCTGCATTCAAACCACTACATACTGGCATTGAGAATTACCTATAGGGCAATAGAACAGAATATAAACTCCAGAAACAAACCCCTGCATGATGATGGCCATCAGTGCAGGATCCAAGCACACAGGTGAGAAAGAGCAGTCTCTTCCGTGAGTGTTTCTGGATACTGTTTTCCTTTTCTTTTCCTGCTATGTGATAAAATACTCCAACAAGCCAGGCAGTGGTGGCACACTGTTTTAATCCCACCGCTTGGGAGGTAAAGGCAGGCAAATCTCTGTGAGTTCAAGGCCAGCACAGGTTTACAAAGTGAGTTCCAACACAGCCAGGACTACACAGAGAAACCCTGTCTCAAAAAACAAACCAAAACAAAAATACTCTAACAAAAACAACTTAAGAGAGAAAGTCTATTCTGGCTCACAATTGAGGTGTATTGGCCATCACGGCGGGGCAAAGTGGCAGGAGCTTGAAACAGTTAATCACAGGGCATCCAGCAATAAGAAGCAGAGAGTGCAGGCTGCTGCTCAGCTCCTTTCTCCATTTATATGGTCTAGGATCACATCCTGTGAATGGTGCCTACCCCAATGGCCAGAGCTTCCCACCGCAATTACTGATAGCAAGGAAATCCATCCCACATGTGTCCAGAGGTTCATCTTCCAGGTAATTCCAGAGTCTACCATGTTGACAATAATCACCAACGGTCTCATCAATAATCATTGTAACTTGGTCTCTTCGTGTGTCCAACTTATTGAAGTGATAGGAGAGCCTCGAGCTCAGAGTTGGATTTTTAGCAGCAAAGATGGGGTGAGGGATTTTTAAGGTTTAGGACCCCTGATCAGTTGACATTTGTCTAGGGGTGTCCAGGTGAAAAACAATGGGTGTGTGCTGGCAGGTGATCCTATCTACAACGGTTGGAATGTTAGGAATTGTTCCTGGGTGGTTCCTGGGTGGTCTCAGTTTGTGGTCTTTATCTGAAACATGTATTGCCTGAGACTGGGCCTCTATTGAGCTTGTCATGGCTGGGTCCTATAATCATCACAGATACTCTCGTGTTAGACCATAAAATTGGGTCCCTCCTTTACATCACACACAAAAGAAAGTTAAAATGGACGAAAGGTGTCCATGAAAATCAAAATTGACAAAATTCCTAACAAGAAACTGTAAAGTTTTTTCTGCCTGATAAGCCTCTATGCCGACACAGTAATCCAAATTAGACCAAATTAGAAAAAGCCCAGGTTTAATGGATGCCAGCGTTCCCGGTGGCCCTCCAGGAAAACACAGAGTGGGGGCGGGGGGAGGGAGAAGGAGAACTGGAAAGACCACCTGTTCATCTCTGGGAGGCAGTTTAAATTGACTGTGGGAGTGGTCTTGACCCTGTCTGGGGAGTTCCTCCATTTGGGGCTTTCTGGGAGGTGGAGTCTGGACTGAGGCAAATCCCAGGGGAGGGAGCTTGGGGTGGACCTTCCAACCAACATCCCAAGTTCCTTGGATAAAGTGGTGCCAGGGGGCTGCGGTGACACTTCCAACCAAATATCCCAGACTTTTTGGATAAGGATGTTAGGGGTTGAGGTGATACTTTCAACCAAACAGAAACATTGGTGAAATCTTCATGGCATTTTTTTTTTGTCAAGCTTTTCTTGCACCAAGGCATAGCCAATTGAAACCAAAGCAAGTGTGATGATATCAGACAAAATCAAACCGAAAAGGAAACCATATATAGAATAATTAGTCTACAGAATGGGCGAGAAGATATCAACCAAAGATGGGTTTATACTCCCCAAAACGTTCAAGGAACTCCCAAACTCTGCAGGACTTAAGCAGTCAGCTCTCCAAAGGACCCAGCATGGCAAACAGGCTCATGAATTGATGCTCAATGGCCTTCATCTCTGAGAAAACGCAAATTAAAACATCAATGCGAGCTACCATCTTGCGCCCTGTCAGGATGGTTCTCCAAAAGCAAAAGCCAAACAATGCTGGCAAGATGCAGGGAAGTTAGAATCCTTGCAGATTGTCAAGGGACATGCAAGACGGTGCAGCTGCGGAGAACCGTATCGAGGTTCGAGCATGAAATACCTCATGTGGTAACTGGGGCCCAGTGACTCCTTTCTGGTGTTTATCCCAAAGAACTGAAAAGTACCCAAAAAGATAAAATCTGGAAAAAAAACAAGATAGCCATTAAATAACTCCTTATTTTTAATTCTTAAGTAAAGGATAGAAATTCAATATATCCTGCTTTCCAGGGGAACTGTACACTAGCGTCGCCAACTGGCCCATGTGAAGAATATCTGTACTTTACAAAAGAAGGCCAGTTACAAAGCACTGGAGGAATGGCGAAAGTTGACCACTTTACTTTTTGTAAAACCTAATAAAATTATTAATTTGAATACAAGGTGAGTGACAGAGAGTAAGATAGCAACACAGGACCAGACTAACTTTACACAAATCCCTTCCAGACCCACAAGGTTGCCAGGTAACAAACACGCCCTCCCCCCAAATATCCTGGTGGGCGTTAGTACTCATCTCTCGGTGTCTCTGCAAGAGCTGAAAGCGGGTCTTAGGCGGCACCGTCCCACACCTGGCAGTTGAGATTACCCAGGCGATCTCCACCTTTCTGTGGCCTTTCTGGGGCCCTCCATCAGGCTCGTCATACTGTGGTACGCCAGCCTGAGCTCCATGTGGCAATCAGGCTCCGCGCGCACAGCATTTTCCAAGCTTGTTTGTATCCAAACGGTAGCCACTCACTGTGTGTCTGTATTGAGCACTCGGAATGGGGCTTCTGTAACTAGGAAACTGAATTCTCCATTTGAATTGATTTCAGCTTAAACTGAAGAAGCCACAAGCTGCTAGTAATTAGCATGTCGGACAGTGCAGTTGAGGATGGAGACTCACCTGGGGTTTGTTTTAAAGCAGAATGGATCTCATGGACCTGCCAGTCTTGAGTTGTGACCTGCCTCGTGCTGGAGACCGAGGGGCTCAGAAATCAGCTACATGCCTCCCCTATCTCCCACCCCCAGGAAACAGCAAGTCTAGAAAGTGAGGCATTTCTTTGCAGAACTGGTCCGGGACCTCAGTATTTACATCCTCTTTATATGCCTTGAAAAAGGCAAATGGGAACAACCATCCTGATCATTTTTTTATTGTTTTCCTGATTTAAAACTAATCCGAGGGGCTGGAGAAGAGGCTTAGTGGGTAAAGAGTTTGCTGCACAGGCGTGAAGCCTGGAGTCCAATCCCCAGCACTCTCGTTAAAGAAATGGGTGCGACAGTGGGGAGGGAGAGATGGGAAGATGTCAAGGATGTCAAGATGATCAGACAGTCTAGAGCAGTGGCTCTCAGCCCTCTTAAGGCTGTGACCCTTTAATACAGTTCCTCGTGTTATGGTGACCCCAACCATAAAGTTATTTTCATCACCACTTCATTACTGTAATTTTTCTGAAATTATGAATTGTAAATATCTTTATTTTCTGATGGTCTTAGGCAACCAACCCCTGTGAAAGTCATTCGATCCCCAAAGAGGTCTCAACCCACGTGTTGAGAGCTGCTGGTCTAGACACTTGGTGAGCTCCGGTTTCAGCGAGAGAGCCTGTCTCAAAAAAGCATAGGCAACTTCTGAAGAACAAGACCCAATTTTGAACTCTGGCCTTCACAAGCTTATATGTGCACATGTACTTACACGCACATGGCCACACAAACAGGCCCATTACACACACACACACACACACACACACACACAGAGTCTATAGACCAGGGAAGACTGTAAGACTCACCTCTGCTGGCAAGGCTTTTTAAATATCTAGGTTCTGCTAAACGGATCACTCCCTGATAACATCGCTGACGCTCCAGCCCCCACTTTGGCCTAATCAATTACTGTTTTCTACTGGGACCACGTGTTCTCAATTGTCTTGGCATGAATCAGTCATGTGGGCTTCTGGTAATGTGGCTCAGTTTCCCTCAGAATTAATGTCCCCCCGGGGAGCAGATGCCTTGTACAAGAGGAAGTGAATGAATTGGTGCAGGCATTCAGGTGTCAGAGAAACAGTCATACATCACAGGCAAGGTGGTCCATCTATAATTAATGACAACAGTTTAAAGTTTTACCAGAAATTGATAATACAACACTTTCTTTGAATGCATTTCCCCTTTGGTGATGTGTGTGTGTATGTGTGTGTGTGTGTGTGTGTTTTAAAATAGGTGTGATATTAAATATACATCAAACGCTTCTTATAGGAAAATGTAATTGCTGAGTAGAAAAATGCTATATTTGTAGACTTCTCGTGGTTACATTTTGTGGCAGTTATTCATTCCAGGCGTGCATTATAGAGGTCTCACGAACATGTCTGCTTCAGAAAACAAATTCAAGACTACCAAGTAAAAATGGGAAATTATGATGCCAGTCATTTTACAGACTTGAGTATAATTGCCAAATTGACAGTGTCATAATAAAAAATCTCAATTATTGCTGGTTTTCTTTGGAATTACATACACAGCTACTATTTAAAATAAACATGTATGATCATTTCTGAGTCCCAAGCCCATTTGGGGACTATTCAGTCTTTCTAGCAGTCAACTGGATAATTGAATAGCGAGGCAGGGGCTTTCATCACCCCAAACCTCAGTAGAACGTTTACCCAGAAACAAATGAACATAATCCTCTCAGGGATCCGTCAGAGAAAAAGGGGAATTTGAAAACCCTAAGAACCTGGCAAACAGCAGCTGTTCAAGTGTTAGGTTCTAGCAAATAAAATGAAGTGAAATTGGGGCTGGAGAGATGGGAAGTGGTTAAGAGCACTGACTGCTCTTGCAGAGGACCAGCGTTCAGTGCCCAGCATCCATGCAGGGCAGCTTATGATCACCTAGAAGTCTATCTCCAGGGGATCTGATGTCATCTCTGGCCTCCCCCGGCACCTGAACACCTTTAGCACACACTCACACACATGTACATAAATACAAATAGAATTTTTAAACTTAAGTGAAGCCAGATTCTCTGCCCCTTTGTATACTATGTGTCTCATCGACACTGTTCATTTTGACATATAATTGCTATCACACGGTTCCCTAAGTCCCCAAGCATCGTCATCAGTCTCTGTGTAACTCTGTTGTGCTGTATGTATTCCCTCCTTAAATGCGTGTGTGTGTGTGTGTGTGTGTGTGTGTGTGTGTGTGTGTGTAAGCACAAGCATTGACAAGTTCTTCCAAGGACTTGCTACCTGTCTGCATTGCCATGTCCCGTGTCTGGGAAGATTCCAATTCACTGTGGTCAAGTCACATGTGATACATGATGCACGTCCTTAGTGGTAGGGACAGGATAGTCATAATCATGTTTCCATTGCCCTCTAAAATTGCCAGAGGAAGGACTCATGTACCTGCCTTCAATACGGTCACGTAGAGACTAGTTCAACAAGTACACAGACTTGAATAGGGGACTTCGTAGGATGAGAAACACGAAGCCCTGAGCTGGACAGTGTAGGTCACATGTGTGTAGCTTCTATCCACAGTGGGTGCCTTCCGTGTGGCAAGGGATATGCTGGTGAACAGTCCAGGTGCTCTGGCAATTTACATAGTGCTAGGAATGGCAGGTAAAATTACAGTTGCCTGGTTAGAACTCATGATTGTAGGCTGGGGATGTAACCCCGTGGTACAGTGCTTGGCTAGCGTGCGCCAAAAGTTATACCTTTGACTTTGGGATTTCAAAAATGAAATTAAATTTAAAAAAAAGAAAAACAAGAAAAACACGTTGAAAGCTGGCTAGATGGCTCAGCGCTTAAGAGCTTTACTCACGACTACCTGTGAACTCCAACTTCTGAGAATCTGATGCCCTCACCTAGCCTCTGTGGACGTCTGCTCTCACGTGCACATCCCCACACACAGACACATACATGTACACATAATTCAAGATAAGTCTTTAAAGGGAACGGACAAAATGAAGAACTTTGTAAAATGTATATACTTTCAAACTGAGCCCAGGGGCACAGACCTGTAATCCCAGCATTGGTGAGATGGAGGAGCCGGAGTCCGTGGCCCATCCTCAGCTATGTGGTGCACTAGAGGTCTCCCTGAACTACAGAAGGCTCTGTCTGAAAACCAGACCAACAGAAGTTGACTTGGGGGAAATGGTACAAAATATGAACTGCAAGGGACAGTCTTGCCTGTGAGGGACGGTTATCCGTGGGAGATGAGGTACCAAAAACTCAGCTATGAGAGGAGGGGTCAGGCCATGAATGGAGAGAGAGTAAAAGACCAGAAGTGACCACTTGTTGCTCACATGTAAAAAAAAAAGAGGGCATGAATTTGAAAGAGAACAAGGAGGGGTATGTCAGAGAGTTCGGAGAGGGGAGAGAGAAGGAAGAAATGATGTAATTGTTTTATAATTTCAAAAGAGTGAGAGAATTTTTCTTTTTTTTAAAAAAAGGAGAGAAACCAAGCGTGGAGGCACGTGCCTTTAATCCCAGTCCTTGGGAATCAGAGCCAGGAAGATGAGTTTGAGGTTAGCCTGGGCTGCATATAGAAGTTCCAGGTCAGCCAAGGCTATGAAGTAAGACCTTGTCTCAGAGAACCAAGACCAACTAAAGTAAGGAGAGAGACTGAGATGCTGTTGAACATGGGAGGGATGGTCGGGGCGGTGGCAAGGTTACCGTGGAGGGCTACCTGACATCTAAAAGAGCTTCCTTTGGTGCTTTCTCCCAGAAGCTTTCAAAGCAGCTGTGCAGAAATGGGGAAGCGATTCACACCTTTGAGAAGGCTATGGGAAAGCAGCACAACGTGACCTCTGAAAAAAGCCCAGGTTTGTGTACCGCTTTTTGATACCACTTGCTGCGGTAACGCCGTCACAGCAGCAACACGTTCAGCGATTGACTTCACCCAGTACGTTTCTAAATCTCTACTCGGTCTGTGTGGTGTCACATTCATTTGAGGAGCTGTCCTTTCGGGTCTCTTGGCAGAGCTTAACTAATCCAGTAAGAAAAATTTTCCGGAGCCAGCAAGATGGGCTAGCAGGTAAAGGGGCTCGCTGCCAAGCCTGACGAACTGAGTTCAATCCCTGGGACCTACACGATATTATCAGGGAATCGACTCATGAAAGTTGTACTGCACCCTTCATATATGCACCATGGCATGTGCATGAGTGCATGCGGGATCACACACATGCACTCAAAATAGAATTTTAAAAATTAAATGAAATGCAAAAAATATTCCATTTATATGTTTTGCATGTATCAGTCTGTTTTCATCCCAGATATGACAGATTTTTATGCTCTTCTTGCCCCCGTAAACATTAGTGAGGAAACGCATTCCGTTCTGATTTTCAGGAAATTGGCCTGCGAAGGTGACTCATCGGCTCTCCAGTCCTGCTGCAGCTGCTGGTGGTCTGGGGCAGCGACACAGAGCTCTCTGCTCCCTGCCTTTTCCTGGCTGAAATTCAATTAGGAATGGGGCTAATTTGATAGGTTTGCTGGGCCCTTGGGTGTCCTGTGGTGGGCGAAGGAAGTCTCCAGAAGTCTTGTTTGAAAGCAAAGAATGCGTATCTGTGAGGCTGTGGTCTCTCGCCTGGGAGCTGTGTATTAACGTAGTTCAGTGGCTTAATGAGGATGATTTGTCTTTTCTTGTGGTTCATATTTCAGCAGTGGGAAGGGGCACAGGAGGAAGCGCACACCAGCCGCCAGGATCAGCGGTTACAGTGACGCACACAGTTCCAAAGTAATTTGATCTAATGGAGTTGCTTTCCTTCATTTTCTTTTCTTTCTTTTCCTTCATCCCCTCTCTTCTTTTGTGTGTTACGTTTATGTGTTTTGAGATAAGACCTTGCTATGTATCCCATACTTGTCCCAAACTTGCTATGTAGGGCTACAGCTGACTCGGGCTGCCAAGCGCTAGATAAGAGAGGAGTGACCAGTGGTTGGTTGATTTGTTTTGTGTTTGGAGACAGGGTTTCTCTGTGCAGCTTTTGGAGCCTGTCCTGGAACTTGCTTTGTAGACCAGGCTGGCCTTGAACTCATGGATCTGGAGATCCATCTGCCTCTGCCTCACGAGTGCTGGAATGAAAAGTGTGCACCACCATGCCTGGCTGGTTGGTTGATTTCTATAGTCAGGGTCTCTGTGTTCTCTGTATTGCCCATGGTGGCTTCAAACTGCCAGGTTCAAGTGATCCTCAGCATCCTGAGCAGCTTGAACTCCAGGCACATGCCTTACACAGTGTGTGTGTGTGTGTGTGTGTGTGTGTGTGTGTGTGTGTGTGTCGGGAGCAGGGAGGGGGTCTCTCTCAAACAGTGGGGATTTATATCTCCTGAAGTATTAAAGGCTAGAAGTCCAATCTCAGGTTGTGGGCAGGACTGGATTCTTCTGCGGCTCTCCCTCTGGCTTGCAGATGGCCGGCCACCTTCTTCCACTGTCCTTACTGGGTCACAGCTCTGTGCTCAGGCTTCCTGGACATGCTTTGTCTACAATTCCATTTCTTATAAGGACACGGGTCAGATTGGATCAGGTCCCCTAAGGACGTCACTGTAACTTAATCACCCACTGAAGCCTGTCTCTTAGCCCTGTTCAGTCCGGAGGCCCACCCACATGACATCACTATACCTGAGTTACCACTCTAGATTCTGTCTCCAGAGACGTGATCTCCTGTGGGGGCAGATGGGACTTCAGCACATGTCAGGGCCGCCTGACAAAGGCTCATTCTTTGAGCTACTCCCCCTCCTCCCTTCTCCCTCTCTCTTTCCCTTCTTCCCCCTTTCTCCCTCCCTTCCCCTCTTTTCTCTCTCCCTCCCTGCACCCTCCTCCCCTTTTCTTTCTCCCTCTCCTTTCCTCTCCTCTCTCTCCTTCCTCCTTCCCTCTCCTCTTTCCCTCCCTCTTTTCCCCCTCCTTCCTTCTCTTCTCTCTCCTTCCCTTCTCCCTCCCTCCCTCCCTCCCTCCCTTTCTCTCTCCCTCATTCTCTCCTCTCCTTCTCTCCTGACTGTGTATATGAGGCCAGGAGCATGCACAGAGGTGCACATGCAAATGTCTGTATAAATAAATGTGTAAGGAAGGCCTAGAAGCCACCATCCAGTGTGATCTTCAGTTGCTTTCCAAGTTATTTTTGACACAAGGTCTCTAACCTGGATTCACCAATTGCTTAGACAGGCTGGCCAGTGCGTCGCAGAGATCCTGTAGTCTCTTCCTTCCCAGCACTGGGGCTATAGGTATGGCACTGTATCCGGCATTTTACTCAATGCTGGAGCTGTGAGCTCATGTCCTCATGCTGGCACAACAAATAATTTCGAGACTGAGCCATCTCCCTAGCCCCTGAGCTCTTTTTAACTAGACCTTGGTTTTAGATTTGGTGGTCCAGTCCTCTTTTTTCTCTTTGTTTTATTTTACATATCAACCACAGTTTCCTCTCCTCCTCTCCTCCTGTTCCCCCCCCCCATGTTCTTTCTACCCCTCCCCCTCTGCTCCTCTTCAGTCTCCATTCAGAGGGGGTGAGGTCTCCCTGGGTAATCAGCAGGCAGAACCAAGCTCCTCCCACTTGCTTCAAGGCTGAACAAGGCATTCCACTATAGGGAAAAAGTTCCAAAGAGCCAGGAACAGGCACTGGTTCCACTGCTAGGGACCGAACAAAAGACCAAACTACACAACTGTCACCCAGATGCATAGGGCCTAGAGAGCTCAAGTCAGCTGTCTCTGTGGGTCATGATCTTGAAAACCCCTGCCCGCATCCCCCCCATATAATCCCGCCACCCTCTCTTCAACTGAACTTCCAGAACTTGGCCCAGTGCTTGAATGTTGATCTCTGTATCTGTCTCCATAAGGTACCGGAAGAAGGATCTACGATTATAATTAGGGGTAGTCACCAATCTGAGTACAGGGAAGGCCAGTTAGGCGTCTTTCTCCACTATTGCTAGGAGTCCTAGCTAGGGTCATCTTTGTAGATTCTGAGGAATTTCCCTGGCACCAGGGTTTTCCCTAACCCTATAATGGCCTCTTCTATCAAGATATCTCTTCCATTCCTCTCCCTCTCCATCCCTCCCCCAACTTGACCATCCTGATCCCTCATGTTCCCATTCCCCATCCCCCCTCCCCTCTGCCTTAAAGTCACTTTAAAGCTCAGACCCAACCTTGCTATCAGACCCAATTCCTCATCCTTGTGAATGGTGTCTGTTTGCCAGGGAGAATACAGTTTGATCTATTTAACCCCCTGACCTCTATTGCTTACATTATAGACTGGTCCCTGTTTGATTGGAAGTGTCACCCCAGCCCCCTGGCACCCCTTTATCCAAAGAGTCTGGGATGTTTGGTGGGAGGCTTCACCCCAACCCCTGGTATCCATTTTGGAATGCTGGGTGGAAAGTTCCATTTCAAGCCCCCTCCCCTGGGAGTTGCCACAGTCCAGACCCCACCTCCAAGAAAGCCCATCGAATGAGGACCCCTCCCCGGGCGGGGGGGGGCACAAGATCACTCCCATAGGCTATTTAAACTGCGCCCAGAGAAGGAACACGTGGCCTTTCCAGTTCTCCTTTCCCCCTTTCTGTGTTTTCCTGGGGAGCCACCTGGCAGCGCTGGCATCCAATAAACCTAGGCTTCTTCTAATTTGGTCTGATTTGGATTATTACATCAGCGAAGAGGCTTATTGTGCCGGAAAAAAACCTTAATAGTCCCCATTAGAGGAATCCCTACTTATCCATCTCCACCACATTTAGAAGCAAGCCCACTTCTGTACACAAGTCTTTTATAGTTTATCCTCCCCAGCTCCGGGTTGCTTTATAAAGCACATAACGGAGCCTCTAACTGAAGGGTGGAGTGCACGCTAGTGGGCCTTCCCTGGGCAGGACTCAACCCACCTGAGACAAGCTCATCACTGTCTTGAAACACTCAGCCTGGTGTCCCTTAACCTAGCTGCTGACTGCCATATCCCTCCAGCCCAGCTTGACTCACAGTGAGATACAGGCAGGGTTTGAATTTGAACTCTTAATTTGTCAAATATGTATTTGAATTCCTCCCTTTCCAGCTGTCAGATCGCGGGCAAGAAACCTTTATTCTCTCAGCGTGGTTTTCCCATGTACAAAATGATGGTGGTAATAATAATAATAATAATACTTCCACAAAACTCATTACAAAGATTGAAGTCCATACATGCGTAGTTGGTGCTCAGTGTCTGTCACCATCATTAAAGACCCCATAGCCGCTGACTGAAATCAGTTGATAAGCATTCAATGGCAGATGTCCTTCGACGTTCTGTGAACAGTCTCCGTCTTCAAATCCTGTCCTCGTTTCAGGCAGTTTTTCTAAGCGTAAACTGTATGGCATTACTGTGGCAAAATGCTGAAGGCTTACAAAGAAAAGAGATTGGCTTAGCCATTTCAGAGGCCACACGTCTGAGAGGTAATCAAATCTGCTAGGATGCTGTTGACACCGTGGTGGAAGACGCTTGAGAGGGAGAGACCCCCGTGGCAAGACAGAAAGCCAGATACCAGAGAGGGTCCTGTCTTGCTCTTGTACAGCCTCCTTTAGATATCTAACGCATAAGAACTAGTTCATTCCTTTGAGGACGCGGCTCCCATGGTCACTCCCTCCAGGCTGCACCTTGAAGATTCCGCTCCTCTCCACATCGCCAACCTGGAGATTAAACTCCCAACACACCGCACCGCACCTGCAGGGGACAGGCCAGAGCCAAACCGTGACTCAATCTGGCTTTGAAAGAAATCAAAGAAACTGGAAGGAAAACTGGCTCCATTCCCCTTACCTACCGGAGATGGTAATCACCGTTGACGCAGCACCCAGCCAGGGAGTCGCTCCGCGTGAGTTACAGCCCATTTAGAGTCAAATGAGAGCGCACACTGGAGCGTTAATGGCGTGATTGTGACTGAGTGCCCTCCCCGACACAGATCATCTTTTCCAGTCGGAGGCCAGGTTGTTTGATTCCCGGAGGCTTTCATTTAGAAACGAGCGGCTCATTAATTGTCTTCTTGACTGCAGAATAAATGATACCGCATTTCATTTTCACATTGGATACGTCAACTAGAAGGGGTCTGGTGGCTGGAAACCACGGATCACAATTTCTTCTCTGCTTCTTTTCTGGGAGGAAAAGGTCACTCCCGGAGGCCGCCTGCCAATGCTCCCAGGAGTGTTTACCTCAGCTCTGTGGCACTGAGCTGGGAGATATCTGGATGTCCTCTCACCAGGAAGGGCATCTTTACCTTGCTGGGCTGGCAGCATACCTGGGCATCTATTCATGGCCATCCTATCAGTCAAAGGTTTAGAGAAAGTAATTCATTTGGGGTTTATTTTTTCCCTCACATGGTTATTTACAACCAGAAACACATGTTAAGATTTGGGGGGAAAAAAAAAGATATGGAGGGATCTGGGCAGAAATCTCAGTGGATAAAATGGGGATCTGAGTATAGATTCTAGCACTCATATAGGAAGCCTGGTGCTTTCATGTGGTTGCTGTGACACATCCCATAATTCCAGGGCTGGAAAAGGAGATGAGAGGATTCCTGGGGCCATGATCAGACAAAACATGAGGTGAAAACTGAGGAAGAGAGACCTGATGTCGCTCCCTCTGGCTTCTGCACATTTGTGTGTGTGTGTGTGTGCGCACACACACACACACACACACACACACACACCCAGAGGATACAGAGTCTACCCCATCGTCGGGTACCAGCAGTTTGTAAATAGTCCCTGGTCTCAAATGCAGCTAAGCCACAGTGCGCATGAAACAGCCCTAAGCCTTTTTCTCTTTCTCGCCTTTCAGACTTTGCAAGGCTGACTCATAAGAGGTTATTTTTAAGAGTCTAGCTAATTAGCAGGATGGCCTGAACAAATGGGGCAAACACACAGGGGGGTGGGGATGCCCAACCTCCATCATCTTAGGAAAGGCATCAGCTTGTCCACTCCCAGGCCGGGCTCTTCAGTGGCGAGTGACGCACGGCCAGTGTGGAGGGTGAATGTCGAGTGCGCTGTCCTTTCTCCTTCCAAATCTTCTGCCTGCTTATGTCATCACTGCGGGCTGCTAAAGGTCTTTTCTGAATGGAGCCGGCATGCTTTTCTCCTCCCTTTAACAAAAGCTCTATATTTTGCTGGCTGGCTTTCCTTCTTTCTTTCTTTCTTTCTTCCCCATTTCAATAGAACCCGGTTTAACATTTGCAGCAAAGGGAACATAATTTATTTAGAGAGGCACACCTTGAAATGAATTACCCCCCAAAATCCCACACACTTCTAAAACAGAAGCATTTAAATGAATTCAATATAACAAAGCAAAGTGAACCAATCAAAGGGACTATCTAAACAATGACACCCAGTTAGCTGCCTCAGGAAAGAGGAAGCCCACTTCTTAATGGCTTTTGACTATGGAATCAAATTCTGGGTCCAGCCAAAGATTCCATTATAATACTGGGTAATTTTTCCGAGGTAATATATTGGAGAATATTTTTGCATTTAGTGAGGAAACAACTTGTATTGGGTTGTGTGCACATGTGTGTGGCAGTCGCAGGACTTCCTTAGATGTCATCCTCAGGAACACTGTCACCTCCGTTGAGACAGAGTCTCTCATCATCCTGGAACTCCCCAGTTAGGCGAGATGAGCTGACCACCATTCTCCAGGCATCCTCCTGCCTCTACCTCCCCCGTGCGAGGATGAGAAGCACACCACACCATGCCTGACACTGATTGTTTCATGTGTTCAGGAGATCAGACTCAGATCCTCATGCCTGCCAGTGAACACTTTGCCCTCTGAGCCATCAATTTTGAATTTCAGATCAGCAATCAATATTTTTTGAGCCTAAGTATGCCCCCAGATACTACCTGAAACACATTTACACGGATGGGGCCCTTCCTAAAGTGAAAACGTCAGAAATTGACAAGTGTGTATAGCAATGTGCCTCCATCGCTAACCCTCCCACCTTAGCCTAGCCTACTTTAAATGTTCATGAAGCGCTCAACCTCAGTACACCGTTGGACAAAATTACCTAACACAAGGTTGATTTTGTAATAATGTGTTATTTGTTTCACCGCTACACACCGGTGTGCATTTTGTAGCCATCGTGGGATATCAGAGCACAGGACACAATATCCAAAAGCTACTGACACTGCATGGTATACCGTGGAGTCCCTGTTGCTTTCGTTTTCTTTCAAGATCTTAAAGCTGCCTGACAACCGTGGCTCAAGGTCATTCCTCAGCATCTCTCTCAATGGTACCAGACCAGTAAAAATTAAACAGACATTCAAAACAGTGATGTGGATCACTTACACACCATTGCAAAGTTGGAGAATGTCTATACCTAAAAAAATGATTGTTGTCAATTCAGAATTCAATTTTAGCCTGAATTTTGTTTGCTAGTCCTACACCCAAGATTGGGCCTAGTCACCTGGTGCTATTGCATCCTTGGGGAGAAACCCCAAGTTTTCCCTTCGTCTGGAGGGTCATGAAGAAGAATGAAAGACAAAGGGCAAAGTCTAGGTGTTCTGGGAATGTGGACAGGGCATGACCGGCACAGGACAAAGACAAGAGGTGAGTCAGACAGGGTCATAAGTCCTGCCCACCACTGGGCAGAGAGAGCGTCACAAAGGTAGAGCTGTTTCCTAATGTCAAGACTCAGCCTGAATCAGTGTCCAACCTAGATTTGGGTGGAAGAAGCCAGTTGTACATGTGGTGACCTCTGATAGCAGGAAACTCCATAGTCAACCACAAGGAGGTGAGTCTATGACCATCCACCGAGAGAATTCCTTTCAGGCAGGTAACCCGAGACTGGTGAACTCATTTCAAAGTTCTTTGCAATCACCTAAACATTAAGTCTAAGGCTGGGGAGTGTACTCAGTTGGTAGAGTGCTTGCCTATCACCTGTGAGGCCCTGGGTTCAATACTTTGCTCTACCAAAAATCCAGCTTCAGTAGTGTGCACCTATAGTCTCAGCACTCGGGAGGTAGAGGCAGAAGAATCAGAAGTTCAAGGTCACACTTTGCTACTTCACCATTTTGATGCTAATCTGGGATACAGGGACCTTGTCTCAAAAAAGAAAGAAAGAAAGAAAGAAAGAAAGAAAGAAAGAAAGACACTAAACAGGGTCTAGGAGATGGTTCAGCAAGTAGGGGCATTTGGTTCTAGGCCTAACCACTGAGTTCAACCCCTAGGACCCACAGAGTGAAAGGAAAGAATTGACACCTGCAAGTTATCTTCTGACTTCTAAGTGCTAGAATATGTGTGCATATTCACACACACACACACACACACACACACACACTCACGCACATGCATGCATGTACTCACACACACACAAACAAGTAAAATAAAATAACCAAAACAAACTCCTGATGCTTAAACTGAAATAAATGTGTCCTAATTTATTAAAATATTTTTCTGTAGTTTTGTCTAGACATGATTTGAATTCTCTATGAACTGTGATAAGAAAGACTTAGCACTCATGTAGACTGTATGTGTGTGTGTGTGTGTGTGTGTGTGTGTGTGTCTTCATGTAGCCTCTGTGTGTGTGTGGCTTCTATTCATTTTTCAAGTCAGTCATATCTATCTCCTTGCTGACAAAATCATAGTTAGGCTTTGGTTGGGACAAGTGGTTTATAATTTGGACAAATGATTGCAAATTGAATCTATAATGTTATTTTTAAAATGCTATTTCTAAGATAAATCATCAAACGTTAGGGGAAAAATGTTTCAGGTGGATTATCTGCTTATTCTACTTGCCAGATATCAGTCTGGTCTCCTACACATGATTGTGTGGACAAGGGAATTTAGATAATTCCTCCAGGTGGTGTTGGTTGTCCAACAGAAAACCAAGCAACCTCAGAACATCTGCATGCAAATTAGAGTACTGGACAAAATTATTTAAAAAAATAAAAGGTGGACAGGGAAATGACATCATTTTATTGTCAAATATACAAGTTAGTTTGTGACACCTGTGGGTGTGTGTGGAGGCCACTGATCAAACCCAGGAGTCACCCACCCATTCTGTGACTCAGGACTACCCAATGAGATTTAGTTTGCTACTTTGTTATTATGACAACACATTGACCAAAAGCAATTTGGGAGGTGTTGGAAGAGGTTGCTTGTTTGTTTCCGGGCTGCTCAGCCAGGAAATAATCACACAGAAATCATATTATTTGCAATACTGTTTGACCAATACCTTAAGCATATTTCTGGCTAACTTATATCTTAAATTAACCCATCTCCATTAATCTGTGTATTGCTACGAGGCTATGACTTACTGGGTAAAGTTCCAGTGTCTGTCTTCGGTGGGGCTACATGGCTTCTCCTCACTCCACCTCCTTTCTCCCAGCATTCAGTTAAGTTTTCCCCACCTATCTACCCTAGCAGGCCAAGCCAGTTTCTTTATTAACCAATGGTCTTCACAGTACAGAGGGGAATCCATATCAGGGAGGAAAGGGTTTATTTCTTACAGCTTACAGCTCATCTTGAAGGGGGAATTCTGGGTAGGAGCTCAAGGCAGGAACCTGAAGGTAGGAAGTGAAGCAAAAGACATGAGGAATGCTGTTTACTGGCTTGCTCTGCATGGCTTTTTTCTATTTGTCTTCTTATTTCCTGTCCAGACATGACCACGCACTATCATCTGGGCCCTCTCACATCAATCATTAATCAAGAAAATGCCCCCCAGACTTGCCTAAAGGAGGCATTCTCTCAGTTGAGGTCCTCTTCCCCGATGACCCAGTTTATGTCAGGTTGACAAAAGCTAACCCACAGAGGGTCCCTGACTTAGACTAGCAGGCTAATCAGGAAGTCTCCTTGCTGCCCTAATGGCGGCACTAAAGGCATGTGCTCCCCTGCCTTGCTTTTTATATGAGTTCTGGTTATTGAGCTCAGGACCTCATGTTGTCATGACAACCTGATTTAGTTGTCTGCCCATTCCCCCACCACTGTGTAAAAGTTCTCATGTATTTTGTGTTAAAGAAATCAGGTGGCGGCACAGAGGCGCAGCTGCGGCGGCGCCAGACGCACAGAGGCGCAGCGGCGGCAGCGCCAGACGCGGCTGAGCACGGCCAGACCCAAGCGGCTGGGACAGGCGTGCAATAAGGAGAGCAGATCGCCCTACTACAATTGAATCAAAGAGGTAGGCCTTTGGTTGGCCAGGTCACTGGCACAAGGGGAGCCTGGTCCTGTCCTGAAGATCCTTCGGAGGGGTGAGAGGGTTCTTGGCCTGCAGCAGGAACCACGAAAGAGAGTGAGGGCATTTTGTAAGCGGAGCCCTTGGCCAGCAGGGAAACCTGATCCGGTTTCTAAAGGATCCATTGGATAGGATCAATAGGAGGAGATGGGCAGGCGCCAAGGCAAGAACTCACCCAATAATCCGAAAAACAACATGAAAACATCAGAACCCAATGATCTTACAACAGAAGTATTTGAACAACCTAACACAGAAGAAATGGAAAAAATCGACTTTATGAAGATAATAGAGTCCCTTAAACAACATGTAAAAAATGCCCTTATAGAAATGGATGAGAAGTACAACAAAAAGTTTGAAGAAATGAGTAAATACGTACATGATACCCTGGGAAACCAAGAAAAAACCATCAAACAGGTAATGGAAACAGTTCAAGAATTGAAAACTGAAATGAAGGCAAAGAAGAAAATACAAACTGAGGACCAGCTGGATATGGAAAATCTAGGCCAACGAGCAGAGTCTACAGAAACAAGCATAATCAATAGAATACAAGAGCTAGAAGAAAGACTCTCAGATGCTGAGGACACCATAGAGAAAATAAACGAACAGATCAAAGAAAACAGCAAAGCCAACAAATTCTCAACACAAAACATTCAGGAACTATGGGACACAATAAAAAAACCAAACCTAAGAATAATAGGAATAGAAGAAGGAGAAGAGTCACAGCTCAAAGGCCCAGAAAATATTTTCAACAAAATTATGGAAGAAAACTTTCCCAACTTAAAGAAAGATATTCATTTAAATATTCAAGAAGCATACAGAACACCAAACAGACTGGATCAAAGAAAAACATCTCCTCGCCATATAATAATCAAAACACAAAATATACAGGTTAAAGAAAGAATATTAAGAGCTGCAAAAGAAAAAGGACAAGTAACTTATAAAGGTAAACCGATCAGACTTACACCTGACTTCTCGATGGAAACTATGAAAGCCAGAAGGTCCTGGATAGAGGTTCTGCAGAAGCTAAGAGACCATGGATGCAAACCCAAACTACTATACCCAGCCAAGCTATCGTTCACTATCAACGGAGAAAACAAGACATTCCAGGATAAGAACAAATTTAAACAATACGTAGCCACAAATCCAGCCCTACAGAAAGTAACAGAAGGAAAATCGCAACCCAAGGAATCCAACACTGCCAACACTGCCTACAATAACCCAGGCATCTAATGACCCTTCACGAGCACATCTCAAAGAAAGGAGACACACAATCTCTACTACCAAAAGCAATAAGAATAACCGGAGTAAACAACCACTGGTCATTAATATCACTTAATATTAATGGGCTCAATTCACCTATAAAAAGGCACAGGCTAAAAGATTGGATACGAAAACAGGATCCAACATTCTGCTGTTTGCAAGAAACACATCTCAACCACAAAGACAGGCACCTACTCAGAGTAAAGGGTTGGGAAAAGGTGTTTCAAGCAAATGGTCCTAAGAAAAAAGCAGGTGTGGCCATACTAATTTCTAACAAAACTGACTTCAAACTAAAATCAATCAGAAGAGACCGAGACAGTCACTTTATACTCATAACAGGAACAATTCATCAAGAGGACGTCTCAATCCTGAATATATACGCCCCCAATATAAAAGCACCTACTTATGTAAAAGAAATATTACTAGAACTCAAGGCAGACATCAAACCACACACACTAGTAGTAGGAGACTTCAACACACCTCTCTCTCCAAGGGACAGGTCAATCAGACAGAAACCTAATAGAGAATTAAGAGAATTATTGGAGGTAATGAAGCAAATGGACTTAACAGACATCTATAGAACATTCCACCCAAATAGGAAAGAATATACCTTCTTCTCTGCAGCTCATGGAACCTTCTCAAAAATTGACCACATACTCGGAAACAAAGGAAACCTCCACAGATACAAAAAAATATCAGCGTCCACCTGTGTCTTATCAGATCATCACGGATTAAAGTTAGAAGGCAACAACCACGCTGCCCTCAAAAAACCGACAAACTCATGGAAACTGAACAGTCAACTACTGAACCACACCTGGGTCAAGGAAGAAATCAAGAAAGAAATTAAAGTCTTCCTTGAATTTAATGAAAATAAAGGGACAACATACTCAAACCTATGGGACACAATGAAAGCAGTGCTAAGAGGAAAGTTCATAGCACTAAGTGCCCACTTAAAGGAAACGGAGAATGCATACATTGGGGACTTAAAAACACACCTGAAAGCTCTAGAAAAAAAAGAAGCAGACGTGCCCAGGAGAAGTAGAAGACTGGAAATAATAAAACTGAGGGCTGAAATCAACAAAATAGAAACACAGAAAACAGTCCAAAGAATCAATGAAACAAAAAGCTGGTTCTTGGAGAAAATCAACAAGATCGACAAACCCCTATCCAAACTAATTAAACGACAGAGAGAGAACACGCAAATAAATAAGATCAGAAATGAAAAGGGGGACATAACCACAGACACAGAGGAAATTCAGAGAATCATTAGATCTTACTACAAAAGCCTGTATGCCACAAAACTGGAAAATACAAAAGAAATGGACATTTTTTTAAATAAGTATCATATACCAAAGCTAAACCAAGACCAGGTGAATGATCTAAATAGACCGGTTTCTCGCGAAGAATTAGAAATGGTTATCAAAAATCTCCCTTCGAAAAAAAGCCCAGGACCAGATGGTTTCAATGCAGAATTCTACCAGAACTTCCAAGAAGAATTAATACCTATACTCCTTAAGGTATTTCACAATATAGAATCAGAAGAGTCATTGCCAAATTCCTTTTATGAAGCTACAGTTACCCTGATACCAAAACCACAAAAAGACCCAACCAAGAAAGAGAATTACAGACCGATCTCACTCATGAACATCGACGCAAAAATCTTCAATAAAATACTGGCAAACCGAATCCAAGAACACATAAGAAAAATTATCCATTATGATCAAGTAGGCTTCATCCCAGAGATGCAGGGCTGGTTCAACATACGCAAATCTATCAATGTAATCCACCATATAAATAAACTGAAAG
This sequence comes from Microtus oregoni, assembly GCF_018167655.1. Classification (NCBI taxonomy): domain Eukaryota; kingdom Metazoa; phylum Chordata; class Mammalia; order Rodentia; family Cricetidae; genus Microtus; species Microtus oregoni. Next base: position 40,879,862 of record NW_024543061.1, on the reverse strand, counting down.
AAAAAAACCATATGATCATTTCACTAGATGCGGAAAAAGCATTCGACAAAATTCAACACCCCTTTATGATAAAGGTCTTGGAGAGAATAGGGATACAAGGGTCCTACCTAAATATAATAAAAGCTATTTACAGCAAGCCAACAGCTAACATTAAATTAAACGGAGAAAAACTCAAAGCCATCCCACTAAAATCAGGAACACGACAAGGATGTCCACTCTCGCCATACCTCTTCAATATAGTGCTTGAAATTCTAGCAATAGCAATAAGACAACATAAGGAGATCAAGGGGATTCGTATTGGAAAGGAAGAAGTTAAGCTTTCGTTATTTGCAGATGATATGATAGTGTACATAAGCGACCCCAAAAATTCTACCAAAGAACTCCTACAGCTGATAAACAGCTTTAGTAATGTGGCAGGATACAAGATCAACTCCAAAAAATCAGTTGCCTTCCTATACACCAAGGATAAGGAAGCAGAGAGGGAAATCAGAGAAGCATCACCTTTCACGATAGCCACAAATAGCATAAAATACCTTGGGGTAACCCTGACCAAGGAAGTGAAAGATCTACTTGACAAGAACTATAAGTCTTTGAAGAAAGAAATTGAAGAAGACACCAGAAAATAGAAAGACCTCCCTTGCTCTTGGATTGGGAGGACCAACATAGTAAAAATGGCAATTCTACCAAAAGCAATCTATAGATTCAATGCAATCCCCATCAAAATCCCATCAAAATTCTTCACAGATCTGGAGAAGACAATAATCAACTTTATATGGAAAAACAAAAAACCCAGGATAGCCAAAACAATCTTATACAATAAAGGTTTGTCTGGAGGCATTACCATCCCTGACTTCAAACTCTATTACAGAGCTACAGTATTGAAAACAGCTTGGTATTGGCATAAAAACAGAGAAGTCGACCAATGGAATCGAATAGAAGACCCTGACATTAACCCACAAACCTATGAACACCTGATCTTCGATAAAAGAGCTAAAAGTATACAATGGAAAAAAGAGAGCATCTTCAACAAATGGTGCTGGCAAAACTGGATGTCAATCTGTAGAAGAATGAAAATAGATCCATATCTATCACCATGCACAAAACTCAAATCCAAATGGATTAAAGACCTCAATATCAGTCCGAACACACTGAACCTGATAGAAGAGAAAGTGGGAAGTACTCTACAGCACATGGGCACAGGAGACCACTTCCTATGTATAACCCCAGCAGCACAGACACTAAGGGCATCATTGAATAAATGGGACTTCCTGAGGCTGAGAAGCTTCTGTAAAGCAAAGGACACTGTCACTAAGACAAAAAGACAACCCACTGACTGGGAGAAGATCTTCACCAACCCTGCAACTGACAAAGGTTTGATCTCCAAAATATATAAAGAACTCAAGAAACTAGACCGTAAAAGGCTAATCAACCCAATTATAAAATGGGGCACTGATCTGAACAGAGAATTCTCAAAAGAAGAACTTCAAATGGCCAAAAGACACTTAAGGTCATGCTCAACTTCCTTAGTGATCAGGGAAATGCAAATCAAGACAACTTTAAGATACCACCTTACACCTGTCAGAATGGCTAAAATAAAAAACACCAATGATAGCCTTTGCTGGAGAGGTTGTGGAGAAAGGGGTACACTCACCCATTGCTGGTGGGAATGCAAACTTGTGCAACCACTCTGGAAAGCAGTGTTTCGGTTTCTCAGGAAATTCGGGATCAACCTACCCCTGGATCCAGCAATACCACTCTTGGGAATATACCCAAGAGAGGCCCTATCATACAACAAAAGTATATGCTCAACTATGTTCATGGCAGCATTGTTTGTAATAGCCAGAACCTGGAAACAACCTAGATGCCCTTCAACGGAAGAATGGATGAAGAAAGTATGGAATATATACATATTAGAGTATTACTCAGCAGTAAAAAACAAGGACTTCTTGAATTTTGCATACAAATGGATGGAAATAGAAAACACTATCCTGAGTGAGGTAAGCCAGACCCAAAAAGAAGAACATGGGATGTACTCACTCATATTTGGTTTCTAGCCATAAATAAAGGACATTGAGCCTATAATTCATGTTCCTAGAGAAGCTAAATAAGGTGAATCCAAAGACAAACACATAGGCATCTTCAGGAATATTAACCTTCATCAGGCGATGAAAGGAGACAGAGACAGAGACCCACACGGGAGCACCGGACAGAAATCTCAAGGTCCAAATCAGGAGCAGAAGGAGACGGAGCACGAGCAAGGAACTCAGGACCACGAGGGGTGCACCCACACACTAAGACAATGGGGATGTTCTATTGGGATCTCACCAAGGCCAGCTGGCCTAGGTCTGAAAAAGCATGGGATAAATCCGGACTAGCTGAACATAGCGGACAATGAGGAATACTGAGAATTCAAGAACAATTGCAGTGGGTTTTTGATCCTACTGCACGTACTGGCTTTGTGGGAGCCTAGGCAGTTTGAATGCTCACCTTACGAGACCTGGATAGAGGTGGGCAGTCCTTGGGCTTCCCACAGGTCAGGGAACCCTGACTGCTCTTCGAGCAGATGAGGGGGGGGGGGACTTGATCGGGGGAGGGGGAGGGAAATGGGAAGCGGTTGTGGGGACGAGGCAGAAATCCTTAATAAATAAATAAATTAAAAAAAAGAAATCAGGTGGCTATATCATCTTGGTTCAAAGCTATCTCAAACTCTCATTATTTTTTAAAATAAAAAGGAGTCTTAATTTTGCAAACATATCAAGTAGTGATTCAAGGCATCATGATATCCAATGGACACTTTATGTGTGTTCCTTCTCTGTCTTTTAGGAACCCTGAAGGACAGATGTTTATGGATGAGGAACCAAGACTCAAAGATGTTAAATAAACCATCAGAGAGTATATTAGTGAGGGTGGAACTGTTGACTCTGATCTAGAGAACCCAAATGTACATACTTCCCTACTGGTAGCTGTAGGATTCCAAGACAAAAGAACAGCAATTTGAACTATATATTTCTTTCCATACTAAAAATCGAATGCCATGACCACAGGTGTTGGGGAGCAAGGCAGGGATAAACCCATCCTCACTGATGATCTTCTTTCCATTGTTTGATGGAAGAAGCTGCAACCTAGACTCTTTGCTTAAAGAGATCAACAATCAATATGACCTAATGTTGATTTTGTAGAAATAATTGTTGGTTTCATGGACACTAATTCTAATTGAGGCTGAACTGCATTTGGGACCATAAATCATCATTTCAAAAGATATATCTTTTCCATGGTGAAAGTTTGGCACACATGGATATAGTTCATCTTAACATGTTGAAAGATTACCAGTCCATTGCAATTCATTCAGGATGCTCTTGCAAAAGGCTGAGTGACAGTTGTAGTGGGGTGTGTGTGTGTGTGTGTGTGTGTGTGTGTGTGTGTTTTAACAAATAAAGCTTGCCTGAAGATCAGAGTGCAAAGCTAAGATGCTGGAGGCCAGGCAATGGTGGCACACACCTTTAATCTCATGACTGGGGGACAGACGGATCTCTGTTAGTTCAAGGTCACCCTGGGCTACACGAAATTGATTCAGTCTAAAAGAGAAACAGAGCTCACACAAAGGTGATCCCAGCATTTGGATTACATGCCTTTAATCCCTAGCAGTAGGGAGGAGGAGACAATAGTGGTATGGCTAGGAGGAGAGAAGAATATAAGGAGGGAGGAGACAGGAGCTCAGTGCAGTCTGAGGACAAGATCGCCCCTTTGGTCTGAGCATTGGCAGAGGTAAGAACTCTCTAGTGGCTGACCGCTCTCCTTCTGGGATCCTTTAGCTTTCACCCCCTGATAGCTGACTCTGAGGTTTTACTATTAATACCAATTAGAATTTGTGCTACACACAGTTAGTACCTTTTGGTAATGATCAGGTGTCATCAAACTTTCTCTGTAAAGAGGCCTGGAGTAAAAATTTCAAGCTCTCTGAGCCACGTGGTCTTATCTGTAATTCCTCAAGTCTCCTGTTTTATAAAGCCCACAATAGACGATGCATAAAGGAGTATGTTTGTGTGCCAATAAAACTTTATTGACAAATACATGTTAAAGGACCAAATATAAATTATTAGGTCTTATTTGCTGACTGTCACTTTGATATAAAATAAAGAGCTTTAGCATGATGGTGTGCATTCATCTAGATGTTCAAATGAACCTTATATCACAGGCCTTCTAAGGAGGATTTACTCAAAACTAATACATTATTTGCTAAGTCAATTTTTTTCATTTTTTGCATGTGTATGTGCGCAGGTGTGTGTGTGTGTGTGTGTGTGTGTGTGTGTATTTGCGCATTTTTATGTGGAGGCCAGAGATTGACATTAGATGTCTTCCTCAATTTCTCTCTACCTTATACATTGAGGCAGAGTCTCTCACTTGAACTCAAAGCTCATGTCCTTGGCCAACTTGTTCTGGAAATGTCTTGTCTCCACCTTCCACGGTTTAAGTTACAGGTATGTCACCACATCCAGCCAGCATTTTTATGGGTGCTGAGATTTTGAACTTCAGCCCTTAAACTGCACAGTCAGTGCTTCACCCACTGAACCATCTCCCCAACCCCATAAAGCTTCACTATGAAGCAAGGGCAGCAAGAAGCAGGGCTTATGTAGTGAGGATATGGGGCAACTGGGTGTACATGACTAGGCTGACGGCTTCCAGTCATAGACACTAGGGATGTGGAAACCCAGTGGATACTGTGCCTCCCACACCCAGAGGAAGGGTGCCATTTCCTAATTCTTTCCGTCAAAGGAGGTGCCTTTTTCTAATTTATCCACTGGGAGGGATGTCTTTTTCTCATCCCTGCAGGGTGTGGCCCATGCACAGAGAGGCTCTGTGAAGACCTAAGGACCTGAGTCACACTTCCCATTTTTGAGGGCTGCAATGCAGAAAGCAATATGTGCATAGATCTTTAATAACAATTAGTTAGACAGTTTGGTGCCATCTTTTAGGAAGAAGACGATTTTAGGCCTGAAAATTATTAAGGATCTCTGCTAGCAATTGCCTGTTGCAAGCTGAATGCGTAAGAACGTGCTTTACCCTTTAGCTGTGGTTTCCATAAACTGTCATAAGCATGTTGAAATCCCAGTCCTCAAAAATATCCAGGGAAACATTATGATTTCCTTAAGGGGCCATTATTCCTAAGGGTGTCAAATGCTGATTTTGGCTGGCCATTCCTTCTTTTGGATGAGATTTACCATTGTACTTATTCAGTATACAAAAGTTGTGCAAAACCATGCTCATTCTCCATATGATATCAATGAAATCTAGGTTGCAAGTTGTTTAAAAATGTTAAGCTTTTTTTGTTTACTTTCTGAAGTTAGGGTTTTTTTAAATTATTATTTTTAATTTTTTATCAACATTTAAATAAATTTAATAAATTAAGTAAAGGACAAACTGAAGTCCATTGAGAAAGAAGTAGGTTAGAAAACAAATCTTTGTACGTTTTCTTCTAGTAGTTTTCTTGTGTTATATTTGTGTGTAAATCTTTAATCTGATTGGACTGTGCTTTAGACTATGAGGTGGATATTTGACTTTCACTTCTAATGGGTTAGCTGACTTTCATTCTGTGTTACCTGTTAGCATATTTAAGGGTGTGGAGAAAATGCTATATGGAACTTCTCCTTGAAGGGCTCAGATTACTAAAAAAAGATATTGATATCAACATAAAGGGTTCTTGATTGCTTCACTAAAGATATTCATAACTGAAGCTAGCATTTCTTAAAGCCGAATTGCATGATGCTATTGAATGTGTGAACTGCTCCTGTGGTCTGGCTCCCTTATGTTGATTTGTGTCAAGATTCCAGCTGTCAGACCCCTTGTCTTTGCTTGTTTAAAAATCCACTCAGGCAACGTGGAGTGTACTAACATGTGGCCTGATCAGTCTGCACCCACAGAACACATCTTTTACAGTGGGACACTAGGATAATTATTTGGAAAAGGAATGAATAGACCTTCCCCAGAGGGCTTCAGGGACCACTGAAAGATGCTAAGTAGTACTCTAGGTTTTTCTTCTTGTCTTCTGCTCCTCATCCCTGACCACAACCCAGAAGCGAAAGAGGCAGTGATCCAGAATGGACCCTCAGAGCTATGAGCCAAGACAGACCTTTCTTCATCACAGGTGGATTGTCTCAGATATTTGCTGTGGATCAGCCTCGCGGACCTGCCCAGCTGGTCACCATAGTGATGGCGGTGTACTGTAAAATCAGAAGCTTTGAAAACTGTGTACGGTGAGAGCTGGTCTCATTATTTATTTGTGTACATACGTGCTGGTATGTGTGTGTGTGTGTGTGTGTGTGTGTGTGTGTATGTGGTGTATATGCAAGTGTGTGGAAAGTATACATGTGTGTGCACGTAGAAGCCAGGGATCAGCAGGTGGTGGCGGCGCACACCTTTAATCCCAGTATTCGGGAAGCAGAGGAAGGCAGATCTCTGTGCGTTTGAGGCCAGTCTGGTCTACAAGAGCTAGTTTCAGGAAAGCCAGGGTTACAAAGAGAGACCCTGTCTCAGAAAACAAAAAACAAACAAAACCAAATAAATTAAATTAAATTAAAAAATAAAAAAAGAGGTCAGGGATCTTTCTCAATTACTTTCCACTTTTTTCTTTGAGAGAGTGTCCTCCCTCAACCTGGAGCTCATTGGTTTCTCTTAGGTAGCTAGTCAGTTAGCCCCAGAGGTTCCCCTGTCTACATCCCCTCAGTGCTGGAGTTGTAGGTGTGTGATGCCACAACTGGATTTGTATGCAGGTGCAGGGAATCCAAGCTTGCACACTCATACTTGATTGGCAAGCACTTATCTAACTGAGACACCTCCCCCACTCCCCCTTTCCTTTCTCTGCCCTGTAACTCTTGATGCAAACATCCAATGGAATATTTGTTTAGTTCTAAGAAAGAGAATGTTAAGAATACACCATCTATGATTGTTTTAACCTGCCACTACAGAAGCTATCCTCTACGTTTATAGAAATCATCAAGTCCCATTAATACAATCCATTTTGCTTGCACATATTTTTAAGCTATACATCAGGAAAATTCAGTTGTGAATATATGCACACACACCACATCACTTCCGTGCAATAAATTATAATATTAACCTCCCATTTTGCATTACATTTTCTTCAATTCAGCTCATTTTTATCTTTAATCATAAAACTATAAAAACAAGAAGATTTTGTTACCAGTACCTTGTAATGATGTGACAACTTGCTAGGCAAGAAAGAGCACATCTGAGGTGTGGCGTGAGCTGCATCTCTGCTGGGATGTTAATGACCTTGGCACTGAAGCTCAAAAAGTGAAACAAAGTCATGAGGACACAGTGGGTCCTCAGCCATAACAACACAAGAAGGGAATAATAGGTTAAGTGAAATTCCTAAGAAAATTGGATATTGCGTAGAGGGCTTAACAAGGCAGGTAGAGACTGAGGGATGCACAGGGCTGTTGCTAGGAAGAGAACGAGAACACAGGAAAAACCATCTTTGAAATGTCACTTTCTGTTGTTCAAGAAGGTGCATTCCCATCTAAATTGTTCCTTAATAGAAAGCATTTGTTTGCATTCAGTTCCCAGAACCCACATGGTAGCTCATAACCATCCGTAATTCCATTTCTAGGGAATCTGACATCTTTTTCTGGTCTCCAGGGGCACCATCATCCATGTGGTGTACACACACACACACACACACACACACACACATGCATGAAAAATATTCACACATAAAATGAATAAATTTTTAACAAATTTAAAAAATTGCTGCTTTAGAATGTACTGTATGCAAAGTTTTTTGTCAGTACCACAATCAGCTCTGTTGTGCAGCCTCTTCCCAAGTAACCATTTAGAGACTTATTATTAGTTATAAATGTTTGACCAATAGCTCAGGCTTATTACTAACTAACTCTTTCAACTTAAATTAATCCATTTCTGTTCATCTACGTGCTGCCCCAAGGCTCATGGTTTTCACCTCTCCTGCATGTCCTGCTTCTTGTCCATCTGGCTAGCAACTTCTCTGACTCCACCCTTCTTTCCAGCATTCTCTCTGCCCCCCAAATCCCGCTAGCCATCGGTCAATCAGCTCTGGTAACAATGAGAACAATTCATATTTACAGTGTACAAAGATTGTTCCAGCCGGGCGATGGTGGCGCACACCTTTAATCCCAGCACTCGGGAGGCAGAGGCAGGCGGATCTCTGTGAGTTCGAGACCAGCCTGGTCTACAGAGCTAGTTCCAGGACAGGCTCCAAAGCCACAGAGAAACCCTGTCTCGAAAAACCAAAAAAAAAAAAAAAAAAAAAAGATTGTTCCACAGCAATGTGCCCTTTTGAAAACAACGTATTAGAACCCAATGAGTCCCCTCTGGCTCTCAGATTAAGATGAATACTGATTACCACTGCACAAGAGCATCAGTGGAGACCCGGGAAACAAAATGACAACTAAATGTATAGTATCCTTGGGGCTGTTTTCATGTTGATGTCATTCAGCAGAAACAGAAGTGGTTAAATATTTACTGCAGAAGAATCAGGCCCTCACAACCTCACAGAAGTCCGTGCGCATTGGATAGTGTTGGCTGCCAACATTCTGCTCGTTTTGATCATCTCAGACAGCCAACTCTGAAGTCAGCAAAGCCGGGGGACCCCTGCAGGTCTATGAAGCCTCAGCTCTTGTGCTTCATCTTACGGTTGGAGAAACAGGCTTAGCTCAGTTAGGTCTTTCTTCCATATACCACAGCTTCAGTCAAAGCTGCTCATTGCCAAGGGCTTTGATGGAAACTCAGCCTTCTTACACCTGCGTCTTAGGGGCACTGTGAATGTTATGCAAAGGACACCTCTTCTCAGATATCTCTTAGGGTGTGTTGGTCTCTCTTTTGTCTGCCTGTTACTCTCATAGAATACTCCTCTTATTCCATGTTGCTCTGATGCAGCTTCACCCATGGTGTCCTCTCTCTCTCTCTCTCTCTCTCTCTCTCTCTCTCTCTCTCTCAATACACACATGCATTTACACTTACATACATACACATATGCTCATGAACATACACACACATATACAAGCATGTGTACTTATATACATATGTACATGCCCATGGGCATTTACACACATATTTGCACTCATATACATGCCCATGGACACTCTCATACACACACACACACGCCTCCTGTCCTCCCTTGTGTAGGGTTGTGCTATCATTGGGCAGGATGACACTAAGCACCTGTATTTGTCCCACTATCCTTCCTAAGAACTTCCCAAACTGGCATAACAGGCAGCTTTCAATGCCTGATCCTGCTTCTTCCTCTCACCTTTCCTCACCCCGCATACCCTCAGTTATAAGCAGCTCTCTCGAATAGTCAGCTTTTGTTTTTCTGTGTCTCCAACCCCTTAACACTGCCATTTACCACCTGTTTACATAGGAAGAAACCGGGATGAGCAATGAAAGCCAGAGGGAATCCACAGGACTCTAATTCCTGGAGCCTTTCTCAGCTGCCCTTGCAGTTGACATGGCTCAGTGAATTTTCTTTGGGGCTAAAGCAACTTGATTTGGGTTTCTATCATTTTCAATCAAATAATCTCTACTATTGTGCTGTATCTTTTGTAGTTCTAGAGCCTTAAAGCCATCATATAACTTATGTGGCCAGGTGTGCATCCTTCAGCAATAGCACAGACGTGTGTCAATGTGCACAAGATGTTTAATGCAAGCAATGACAAGAGTTGATGAAAATGAGGGTGGTGCACACTCAGGCACTTTGCAGAGTATAGCTCGCTGCATTAACTGTTTCTCTAAGCACTATGACCTGATACCTGCTCAACAAGAAGCTTAAGGGAGGAAGGGTTCATTTTGGTTCACTGTTGGAGACAACGTAGTAATTCCCACCCTGTGGAAGTAGAGACAGTAGATCCCCTGGGTTCACTGGCCAGTCAGCCTAGCCTACAAACTCCAGGCCAGTGAGAAAGCCTGCCTCAAACAGAGCAAAACAAACAAACAAAAAAAAAAACAAAAACAACACCAAAAACTCCAAACAAACGAAACAACAGTGGTCTGACTGTACCTGAGGAACAACACCTGAGACTTTTCTCTGCTCCCCGCAACACATGTGTACATACATACAAGTGTACTCATATGTTCACATGCATACAGACACAAAACCAGGGTTTGGATGACTGCATCTGATCCAGAATAGAGTGATATCATAAGAAGAAACATGGCCCAAATAATTGCTTCTACCGTGCTTCCTACAAACCTGAGCATATAAATCAGGTACCACAACAGCTTCCGGAGAGAAGCGATGCTGACAAGTATTTGGCAAAGAGGTGACAGTTACTGCAGGTATCGTTGATGAAATGAGATTTCATCCATTTGAGCTCTAATTGGCTGACACACGGCATCACAGGCAGATCCCACACTGTCTCAACTGCTCAGAAATGGGAAATTTAAAGCAATATGTGCAGTGTCTGCAAATCAACTAGCTTAATGAACCAGCAAATTAGACCTTTCTATCTGTTTATTTAACATCCAGTTCCCCAAATCTATTGGCATTTCATTGCAAAGGTGCAAATTAAAAAAAACTAATAAATTCATTTACAATAAGAACCCACCCACCCCCCCAAAAAAAATCTTGTGTTTTTTTAGAAGACACTGTTACTGGATGTGTGTGGTTTAGATGATAATTATTTACTCTTTCTTCTGTTATTTGTGGTTTAAATTCTTTAACACTGTCTCAAAGACAATCAAATTTTTTTTCCCTCCAAGACAAAGCAATGTCATTCAGAGAAACAACGGCAAATATTCCTGTATGACACCTGTCCATGGTTTGCTATGGGGCAGAGGTTCACCAGTAGAGAATATTTGACAGTGCCAGGAGTCTTCCTGATTCTCACAACAGGAACGGAAGGCATTCTACAGGCATCTTATAGGTAGAGACCCCTGCTATCAGCAAATGTTCTGAAATGTTCAGGACAGACCCTCAGAGAAGATTCTTCTAATCTACAGCATCGGTAGTGCCGAGGCCAAGAGACCCTGAGCTCCACGGAAGCAGCTCGCCAAGGAATGCAGTTTATGAGCACACATGTCCAGCACCACCTGCACACACACATGCATATTCCAGAAGAGTGCTGGATTTGCATGCACGCAAAGGCTTCTGCATTTAATTCAGTGTTTTCTAAAATGAGATCACTTTCATTCTCTTTTTTTATTGTGTTTTTTGTTTTTTTGGTTGTTTTTTGTTTGTTTTGTTGTATTTGGTTACTTGGTGTTCTATAAGGTTAGAGTAAAACCAACTAACAACGTGACTCTGGATCAAATAAATTTTTTTCCTTAATATATTATGATGACCTTAGCATCAGCAGTAAAGATGGTAAAATGGAATTTGGATGTGGAGCCATTCCAAGAAATGACTTTCAATGGCTCAAGCATCATTATTGGTTTGAAGGAGATATACTTTCACTTGAATCCCAAAGTGTCTGATTAGCTAATAGATTTCTAAACATTCATCTATTGGGGTCAAGGAATTAAAAATATACTTGAGTTACTATGTCTATGGCCAGAGCCAAAGGGGAAGGCAAGAGATGAAAGGTCAAAGGTCACCATAGCTGAGCTCCTGTTTTCCATAAATCTTATTATGTTTTGTTCCAAGAAGAAAAATTTCACATTGTTTATAACGATAAATTAGATTTCGGAGTTGCAGAATTTCTCTTTAATAGTCCACACCAGCTTTCACTTCAGATTTTTATTTCATTTTGTAGTTAAGTCATTATTTTTATTTTTATTATTGTGTGTGTGTGTGCACACATGGAGTGTATATGGGCACTTGCACTATTGAACACCTTTGTAAAGATCACAGACAACTTTGTAAAGTCAGTTTTCTCGTTCCACCTTTGTGTGTAGTCTGGGGCTCAAACTCAGGTCATCAGGCTTGCATAGCAAGTGCCTTTACCCACGGAACCATCTCACCAGCTCTCATTTTTCCTTTCTTTTTCTTAATGGTTGAGAAGGATTTTATTGTAGATACAGGGGAGAGCACAGCCAGAGGCATCTGGAAGAGTCCAGAGCAGAGAGACGAAGTGGTAGATTGACTATGACCAACAGACTGCGCAGGGCATGAGAAGATGTGGGGGGTGGGGGCCCAGAGCAAGAGAGGAAGAGAAGAGCGAGGTGCTAGGGAGAAGGCCAAGAGACAAAGAAGAACCAAGGGAGTGTATGGCCTAAAGGGCAGGTTTATGTAGGAATCAGAAGCTGGGGAAAGGGATGGGTTTAGGTAGAGAACAGGGTGAGAAGAACTAGGAGTAGCCTCAGGAACTGAGTGAACCTGACAGTCAGTGAGGGCTTTGGTGTGTTAATAGACACCACAGTTAGTCATTTGTCCTGAGTTTCTTTCCGACCTGACAATATTAACTCTTGCAGTCTGGGGAGATGGTCGAGGTAGGAAAAGCCAAGCCATCTGTGGTGGTTTGAATAAAAATGACCCTCTTAGACTCACGTGTTTGAGTACTTGGTCCTGAGGGAATGGCACTATTAGGAGATGTGGCCTTATTGGAGGAAGTGTGTCACTGTGGGGGTGGCCTTTGAGGTCTTGTATGCTCAAGCTACACCCAGTGTGACACAGTTTTTCCTTCTGCTGCTTGCTGGTCATCATGCCTGCCTCCATGCTGCCACGTCCTGCCATGATGACGATAGACTAAACCTCTGAACTATAAGCCAGCCTCAATAAAATGTTTTCTTTTATAAGAGTTGTCTTGGTGTCTTTTCATAGCAATAGAAACCCAAACTAAGACAGCACCCAAGCAGGTTCAAGGCAAAGGTCAACAGCCCTTAGTAGATGCCTGGTACTCTGTTAAGTTTCTTAGCCATCACAGGGGAGTTGTATATAATTATCATATAGCCCGGACCACTTTGTGATGTCACTAATGACTGGAATACAGTGTTTTTTTTTTTTCTGGGCAGACAATATGCTGTTGTTTTGTTTTGCTTTGCTTTGTTTGGTTTTGTTTTTGAGACAGGGTTTCTCCATGTAATAGCACTGGCTGTCTTGAAACTCACTGTATAGACCAGGCTGGCCTCGAACTCACAGAGATTTGCCTGTCTCTGCCTCCCGAGTGCTGGTATTAAAGGCCACCACGGCCCTGCTTTTGTTCTTTTATAAGTGATATTTTATGAATCTTTAGGATGTAATCTGATGCTTTGATCACATTTACTCCTTGGTCTCCTCCTATATTTCCCTTCTCTCCCTCATCATCTCTACCAATTCAACTTTGGATTTCCTTGTTTTTTTCCCCCACTGAGTCCAGTTTGTGCTGCCCAACAGCTCTTGGGAGTGGGGCCTGCCATGGAGTGTGGTCAATCGGCCAGAGGTCATACAGGGAACTGGCGCTCCCTCTGTCATCCTCTACGAAATACCAATAACTCCTCAGCCAGAGAGGAGGTCTGGTGCCCACCTCCCTGCCTTCACGGTTGACTTTTGCACAGCCTCAGCTCACTGGAATTGTAATTCCTCCCTAGATGGAAGTGTGGGACTACATCACCAAGGCTGATTAGACCGTGTAGTCAGAGGCTATCTAGATAGCAGAGAAGACAGGAATGCCAAGCTCGCTCACTACAGGGCTAGTTGGCAGAGAGCAAAGTCATTGGCAGAGTGAAATTGTCCCAGAAGACTAACTGTGGCTCCTGAGAAGATGAACCTCTTGAGTTAGTTGGGAGAGCACGTGTTGGAGAATAGACCTCCCAGAAGTGTTCTTATCTGTGTGCATATTATGATGTTAGCCAAGGCAGCTACTATTCCTCCAGTACATAACAGAGTTTTGGAGGACACTTGCCCGGCAGTGCAGAGGGCAGTACAGCTAGCCCTAGAACCAGTAGGCACACTTGAATGAGCTCCAACTCAAACTTTCCCTATATGGGAATATTTGCTTCTAAGATAACTTAAGTTAAAAAAAAAAAGTTTTTTTTTTGGGGGGGGGGGCGATAGCTTGGGTGTCTCCCGTGGAAGAGACAGACTTCAGACTCCACAGGTGATGTCTGTCTCCTTGATTAGCCACAGGGACTACTTTGATTAGATAGGGTGTTTATAAACTTCACAAAGGATGGTGAAGTTCATCAGCTCATCTGCTTTGTTGTGATTTACCATAACTGCCAGTTGATTGCCCAAACGGCAGGCAGGTATGTCAGAGAGGGGGATATGTGAAAATGTAGGGTCACTGTATTTGTTATTAGTATTATTTCCAGAAAGAAATGAAGTGTGGAAATGATCTAAAGATAATGTGGGGGGAACTGCGGAGATGGCTCAGTCAGGCCCTCGCTGACTCTCTCAAAATCAGGGTGGGTGAGGCCTGAGAAATGACACCTGAGGTTGGCCTCTGTCTTTCATGTGCATGCACACACATGAACCCATGTTTCTGCATGCCCAAGTGTGCCCATGCATGTGTGCACGTGTGCGCATGCACACACACACACACACACACGTATAAAAAGTTGGGGTACATGAGACCTATTTAATCTTCAAGGTTACAGAACCTCTGCATGCTGTCAGAGGAATAGAAAACACTCGGTAATGTAAAATTGAAATCTTAATTGAGAGATTTCTAAGAGCGAAGGTGAAAAGCCATGTGGGATGATTGGGAAATTCTTTTTGTATCTGACTTTGGTTTGTGTTGCGGGAGGTCCCAGCATTCTGTTCTGTTTACTCCACCCACCTATGTTCTAACCTATGAGGGCCAAGCAGTTTCTTTATTAATTAACCAATGACCTTCCTCCATCAGGTTTGTGTTCTTTAGGGATGTTGGAGTGAAAACTCAGGGCCTCCTGAATGCCAGTCAAGTATTCTACCCCTGAGCTACAGCCCCAGTTTTGGCTCATTTCTGGGACTTTCTCTTCCTGCGAATTGGAATGACTGGTGTTTCTAGTAAGCTCACAATTCCAGAAAATACTGGACATGGGTTAAAATCAGCAAGGGGCCTGGAGCTGGCCTCTGGACTGTACACACTGCACCTCTCTAAAACTGCATCTTTCTGCAGTTTACAAGAAAGGAAAATTCATACACTCACCATAATAAGAGACTAATCGCTATGCCGGCAAACCCTTCAACTATAAAACCTCGTAAGTGGAGTTTAAAACAGCGGGGAGCATTTGTCTGTGCGTTTCTCATTACTGCTTTGAATTGTATGAGATGAGATTATATGGCATATTTTAGCATTAGGTGTCAAAAGAAGGCATAAAACTCTTAAAATGTATGAGGCTCTAAACTTATATTTAGATATTTCACTATATAAAAAGACAAGCTTGCAGAAGGAAATGAATAGAAGGGATGGGCTTAGGCAATTTTAGGAGTTAACCCAAAGGGGGGGGTGACTGTGGGAGGTGGTGTTTGTATCCAGGACGAGGGCATGAAGATGCATCAGCCAAGGGAAGGGCCACATGGCCATACGTTATGTGCTGGGCTGAGAAGAGCCAGATAACTATACGTAGCATGTTGCTACATCTGTGCTGATTCTCCCTAAAACCACTCCTGAACGACTGAAAAAATAAAAAGGGCCCTGTGTAGTCGAAGTTGACAGGCTGTCTTTTCTCCGTCCATTGCATTTCTGTGACTTGAGCTACTTGCATTCCTGGTTGGAGTTACACAGACCCTGATACCAAACCGGACGTTTATCCTTGTTCATAAGCTTCATAAAGTTATGACTGTTGTTTCATTACCCCAGGCCTTGATGTCTCTGTCCTTGCCTTCTCTTTGCAATCCTAGACAGGAAGACACCCAGCATCATGGCCCCTCAGAGCTCCACAGGCAACTTCCACATCATCGGGTAAGTGAATCTTCATAATGATTCACCTCTCAAAACAGCTCCCACTGTGTAAATGAATAAGAGAATCTGAGTAATGCAAGAAGTTTTCTCTACACCTTGGCGCTCCCTCTGCTCTACCTCCTTCTCAGGCTCCTCTACTAGGAGCCCAGTGCAGGCATCTGATGGGACAGACCAGAGTTAAAATTCTGAAAGGCCCAGTGTGAGTCAGGCATCCACCATCAGGTCCAGTTAGCTGTGCCTACAGTAGTGACGTTGTGCTGTTTGTTTAGCTGTAGACAGACTCTCCAAGAAAACAGTCTGGCTAGCCAGGCATGATGGCTGCCAAGCTGGCTGGGTATGCATGCATGGTCAATGCCAGACTCATCCAGGACAGCAATGACTTTGAAAAAATTTTCTCTCATTTTTGCTAGTCACAGAAAGGAAGAAGCCATGTTACCGTAGCACCACAGAGCTCCAGAGGCAAAATTTATATTATAGTATAAGCGAATCCTGAGTAATCCACATCCAGATCAGTAGTCTTCAGAAGACTGTGACCGAATCTAGAGTTTCCACAGCATGAGCACAGAGAATGCAGGAAAGAGGAAATAGAGGGAAAAAGACAAGACAGAAAAAATATAAAATGATGTAAGCGGATAAAGTCACTTGATCACCACAGTTGAACAGTAACATGGCTTCTGCTGTGACAGAAGGAAAAGGCTATGGAGGAGGCACTGAATGGCCCTTACACCTGCCCATAAGTGACACTCATCTTTTCACAAGCACAGCACTGGCTAAACAAAAGCCAAGGCCTTGGGAATTAAGATGACATCTCAGTCAAGTGCTTGACTTTCAAGCACAAGCACCTGTGTCTAATCCCTCAGAACCTACTTTTGAGGTAAAAACAAAAGCGCCCCACTCCATGCCTGAGGTGTGTGTTTAGGATTCCAGTACTGCAAAGGTAGAAACAGAAGGATCCCCGAGGCTCATTGGCAAGCCAGCCTAGCCTCCTAACTGAGCTTCAGACTAATGAGATACCTGTCTCAGAAAATAAGGGAGATGGTACCTAAGAATGACAGCTGAGAATGTCCTCTTGAGATGCATATGCTGTGCACATACCCACACATGTATGTTCCTGAAAACATACACATAGAAGTTTTTTCCACTATATCTAAGTCATTGACTGAGAATATTGTATATAATAGTGGATGTGCCTTTGTGTGGTCAGTTTATTTCTTGAACAAAACTTGCTGCCCTCCTTGTGAGCGGATTGTGACCATGAAAGTCACACATGGCTGTCTTAGTCAATATTTTATTGCTGTGAAGAGATACTGTGACCAAGGTAACTTTTAAAAAAAATAAAGCATTTAACTGGGGCTTGCTTACAGCTTCAGGGGCTTAAACCATTATCATTATGGCAGGGAGCATGGTGGCTGGCAAGCATGATGCTGGAGAAGTTGCTGAGCTCCATCCTAATCCATCCTGATTCATAGGTGAGATAGACTGGCCCTGGTTTGGGCTCTTGAAACCTTAAAGCCCACCCCCAGTGACACAATTCCTTTAACAGGGCCACACCTCTTAGTCCTTCTAATCCTTTCAAATAGTGCCACTCTGGTGAAAACGATCAGTAGAGCATGAGACTCTTAATCTCAGGGTCGTAGGTTCATGCCCCACATTGGGCACCATTTTGTAAACGGTGACTGCTTGTTTGTTTCACTGCCGCCCAGACCCAAATAATCACACAGAAACTATATTAATTCCAACACTCTTTGGCCAATCATTCATGCATATTTCTAGCTCGCTCTTACATCTTAAATTAATCCATTTCTATTAATCTGTGTATCACCACCCTTATGAAATGTTTGTTTGACTCCATAAGTATCATGACCCACAGGTTGAGAAACATTGTTTTAGAACCTGTTTCAGTATCCAACTCAGTAGTTCTCATCCTGTGGGTTGTGATACTTTGGGGGCTCATATATCAGATATCCTACATATCGGGTATATACATAACAGTTCATAACAGTAGCAAAATTACAGTTATGAAGTAGCAACAAAAATAATTTTGTGGTATAGGGGTCACCATAACATGAGGAACTATATTAAAGGGTCATAGCATCAGGAAGGTTGAGAACCACTGATCTAATGGATAAGGATCCAATAGCTATTTGTTGAAAGATTAGATAGTTTCAAATAGAAACAAGTTCCATGAAAAAAAATGGTGTACCATAAGAAAGCTATGTATTGTGCTCAGATATTTCTGATGAAGTGTGTGTGTGTGTGTGTGTGTGTGTGTGTGTGTGTGTGTGTGTACACGTGTGCACGTACTGTATGGGTGTAGATGGGTCATTGTGTATAGGGGGTGGGGGTCAGAAACTAATGGCAGGTGTCTTCCTCTACTGCTTCCTAATTTAATTTTTGAGACAGGATCTTTCCCTGAACCTACAGCAAGACTATCTGGCATGTGGGCTCCTGGGATGCTCATGTCTATGCCTCCATAGTGCTAGGGATTATAGGCATGTGCCACCATGACCGGTTTTTTACATGGGCACTGAGAATCTGAACTCGGGCTCTCATGTTCCCGGCAAGCACTTTACTGACAAAGCCAAAACCTTCCCCCCAGTCTTACCCCTCCTTCACACATGGTAATGTAGCTTCAAATTCATAGTCTTCTTTCAGCCCCTGCCTCCTGGGTGTTGGGGTTATAGGTGTGTGCTGCCACTCCCAAGGTATACTCTAAAAGAAAAAAAAAATCTAAAACCTACTACATTTGAGGATTTTTAGAATAATCATTGTGAGTTTTCAGGGAAATAAATACTGTAAAGTACAATTTAATTGTTAAGGTTAAGGTTAATGACTAGGTATAAGTCTAGCTTCGAAAGCAAATTGCCTGTGTTTAACCCTAGGACTCCCATTGGCCTGTTTTCGTATGTGTGTGTGTGTGTGTGCCTGTGTGTACATATGTGTGTAATTTGTATGTGTGTGTAGCCTTGACACATACATGTGCATGAATTCCATCATCTGAAAACAAAGCTATCGATACCCCCTAGTATGCAGAACTGTTGAGACTAGTCAGTGACATAGTTGAAGGGCTTGGCACATAGCTTGACAGACAGGGCTGAGCCAACATTAGCTATCTCCCTGCCGATGCTGCATCATCACTTCCTAGACAGATTGGCCTTGCACGAGGGAAGCCATTTGTGGCTATCAGGTACCAAAAGAGCCCGCCGTGTGTGGCACACACAACGGGACACGGGAAAGCCACACTTTCAGCAGTTGCCTCCCTGTAGCACCTGGCTCTCCACATGGCTCAGTTCCTCCTTCCTCCAGATGGCTGAAGCCCAGTTCTGTTGCAGGGCTTCATGACTGCAAGGGTTGGTTGCCATTGGCAACTGGAGCTCTATGGTTGTTTGTCTTCAAGCACCTGTTGAGAGAGAAAAACCACACCCTTATGCATAAACAGCAGTACTTCCCCTTCATTCTGGCTGTCAGCCTTAGACACATGCCCAGTGGGGTCACAACGAAGAGGAGAGTGACATGAACTGATTGGCTTGGATTCCTCAGAATCCAGTCTGAGAGTCTAATTTTGAAGAACATTCTCCCAAATTGTAAAACTTCAGAGACAGTGGCTGCTTAATTAAAATCTGAGTTCCCTTGGGACCAAAGGAAAGAAGAATGGAGCCAGGTACCGCTGTTCTAGGAAAACAGAACAATGTCTATGAAAATAGAGCAATGTCAATGGAGACAATGGGGTCCTACACACTGTCCTGTGGTACTGTGATGGGAACAGATTGCCAAACATAAAAAGCGAAATAAGGACACATAGTTATGTGTATGTTTTATATATTTCCAGCTAAGACTTGTTAAAGGGCTGCTCTGTGCCTCCAAAGCTAAGCCCTTCGCGTAACTACTTACAGCCTTCGCAATATCCTTCTTCATTTCATTAGCAAATATTGGTATCTGCCTATGCTTATTAGTTTTCTTCAACGACACAAAACACAGGTATCACGGAAGAGGGAACCTCAGTTGAGGAATTGTCTCCATCATATTGCCCTGGAGGCTCATCTGTGGGGCATTTTATTAATTGCTAATTGATGTGGGAGGGCTCAGCCCAAAGGGGTGGTGCCACCCCTGGGTAGGTGGGCTTGGATTATATGCAAAGCAAGCTGAACAAGCCGGTAAGCAGCACTCTTCTGAGGCCTCTGCTTCAGTGCCTGCCCCAAGGTTCCTGCCATGAGTTGCCACCCTGACTTCACTCCATGAAGAACTGTGATTTGGACACAGTAACCAAATAAGCCCTTTCCTCCCTGCGCTGGTTTTGGTCAGCATTTTATTGCCGCAGTGGTGAAACAAGGCAGCAGCACACTACCGTGCTTCAGCCTCTGCCTCATTACAGAGACAGCAGAATAACTCAAGACCCTGTGAAAACTGTGTTCTCCTGGTAGGAAACTAAGGGTAAGGCGTCTGCTGAAGCTGTGTGTGGGGGGGGTGGGGGGTGGGGGGGGGTGGTTCCAAGCTTAGATATGGCAGAACTGAGATCTGGATACTGGGAATCCAGTTCTGAAGCCAAGAATGGGTCATAACAGGAAGTTATGACTGTGTGGTGCTCACCCAACCCTAGGCTCCTTTCTTTCCAGCTTCCACTCACCAGCACCTGGATGAAGCATTGCCCAGGGGCCAGATACTGTCTTCACCGTCAACTCACTTTTAAGAGCTCTAGGGAGGGTGGAGGACAGAGAGCAAGACTTGGGAGGTTCATGCTAGTCAAGTGCATGTCAGGTCACCTCTATGAGTGCCAGAGCCTGAGAGAGACTCATGGGAACCTGTCTTTCCTCCTCCACTTCCAGCTGCCATTGGGTAACAACTGACACTCACATTGCCTACTGCTTGATTCTGGAATAGACAGTAGTGTGGCCAGTCTACCATCCTAGAAGCCTTCCAGACTTCTGAGCAGGAAAGTAAACAAATTGAAGAAAGATGTGGTAAGTATTTTTGGAGCCGCTGGTAGCAGGTTTCTCCACCAACACAGTAAGACAGAAGAAGCCAAATCAAAAAGACCAGGTTTAAAGGGCAAAGTGCCCCCAGGGGACCCCTCCAGCCCTGCAGAAGTGTGTGTGTAGGGGTCACATGGCAGGTTTAGGGACTGGAGCTTAAATACCCTGTAGGTGCCATCTTGAGAGGCGCCACTGCTTGGCAGGCTTTCTGAGAAGGGCGGGGTTTGGAATGGAGGGGGAGTGAGGTCAAGGGGAGCCTCCCACCAAACAGGATGCATATTAAGCAGGTGGGTCTCTCTCAGTGCAATGATTTTCTTACATCACACTTAAAGCTTCAGTGCCCAACGTAAACTATCTTAGTTTTAAATTGCGCCACATACACTCATGTTTGAAAACATAATTCACTTTAGTTGTTCCGCCACTCACAGAAAGATGATTGGCTTGAAATATATCTTCTCATTGGAACAGTTGGCTTAGTCCGTCTTCTTTTTTTTTTTTTTAAAAAAAAAAGCAAAAAAAAAAAAACCAAACAAAAAACCATGAGGCCTCACTATGTTGCCCAATCTGGCCTCTAACCCCAGGGTTCTAAAGAACATCTTGGCCCCTGAATAGCTGGGACTGTATACACCTGCCACTTGGTCCAACTAAGTTCATTTCTTTGGAGCAAAACTTGATGTTTGGCCTATCTGTACCCACCAGGAGCAGAACCACGCTAAGGTCTGCCCTTACAAGAGATGCTGAAATGAACTCTTGTCAGATTGGTGTCAGAGGGCTGTATGCCTGGGAGATGCTAGCTGGGAAGTGGAGGCCAGTGCTGCAGGGCAGAGCAGGGGGAAGAAGGTACAAGTGGAGCTCTCAGGCTGTGAGGAACATACACGTGGGACAAAGTCAGCCTTCTTCAGCCCACCTCCAAGTGAGGAGCAAAGTTCCTGGCTAATAACATCACAGGAAGTTGGTTTCTTTTCCAAGCAGCAGAAGTTTATCCTAATTGGTTTCAAAGCCAAGAGGAAAGGATTGGTCTAGAGAGGACCAATCACAGTTCAATAACACCAGAGTTGGTAGCAAGGAGAAGCCCAAGGCAAGCATGAATGATACCCACCTTCTCCTGCATAGGGATACAGGGCTTATAATACTTATAATGGACATGCTTGGTTATTTGGGGGAAGTCTTCACATATAGAAACTCGGTTTTGTTGGACCCAGGGTTTCTCCTTTACCTTGTTGACTCCAGGGCCAGCTAATCCTGTCTGTGGTACAGTCTTGATCAATGTAGGACATTTAGATACATCATGAGACTCTCCCTGAAATAACAGACATGTCTCTAGACAATTGATGAATAGCTCCTCAAGGGCAGTTCTACTCCAAGGTGCAATCTGAGATTTTTATGCTTCAAAAAGCTATTTGAACACTTGTAATATTAGAGAGGAGATTGGGGGAAGTCGGACAAAGGAAATGAATTTTGAGTTATGGTTTCTACTGTCTAACAGATACTTATGGCTAACAACAAACCATTGTGTTCTGCTTACTTTTCTGTTGTTGTTTCCATTTTGTTTATTGGTTGGTTATCTGTTTTTGTTTGTTTTTAACGGATAGGGTCCTTTTTTCACCCAGGCTCACCTCAAACCTCTGGGCTTACGTGATCGTCCTACCTCAACTTCCTGTGTGGCCACAGTGCTGCTGATGGCTACAGGGTCACAGTGGTTATAAGGCGCTCTGAGACGTCACTGAAGGTGGATTTGCAGTGTTCCCAATACCCAAAAGCATGTGTGAGGCACCACATGTAAATTAGTTCTCTTTAGTCATAACAGATCCTTTTCGGTTGATTATGAATATTTGCAGTTCAGTTATCTTTAAAATATATGACAATTAGGAAAAGTAAATCCCACACCACTTCTTAGTATCTACAAACTTTATAATTAATAAGTTGTACCAAAGTTATAAGAAATCTGGGGATTTCTTTTGGTCCTATATGTTCCCCTTCCCTTAAGTAAACATTGAAAACAAAGTGTGAAGTCATGGAGACAGAAGGCAATGCAGTTGGTGACAACAATGAAGACAAATGCTAGAAGAAGCTGGGAAGCCTGGACTCAGGAGGCTCAGGGAGGGACATTCTCACTGGGAATCCAGGTCAGGTTCAGGGCTGTGAATGGTGAAGCTTATGTAAGATAGCGTGGAGGTTCCTGTAATGTGAGAATTAGCCCGTGATTCACTGAAAAAGTCCTGAGTTACTTTGAACTTTTGATGATTCAGTCTACAAAAATGTAATTTATAATGAAAATTTGAGAAAAAAATCTACAGAAAGGGCCATGCTGTGGTTTCCCTTCCAAAAGTCCTGTTGAAGAATATAATCATTTTAAGGTTAAAAAAAATGGCCTTGATACATTCATATACACACACACATACTTAAATTATACAAATTGTGCTAGTATTGATTCACGGGCAGGATGTCTTCTGGAAGCATTTATTATTAGATTCATGTATTCCTTAATGACTGACCCAGCCATAGTAAAAGATTTGCCAAGAAAGGTCTGGATGTGAGGAGGTGAATTTGTAGAGGCGAAGGAAGGAAGAAATGGAGGGAGGAGAAGAGGGAAGAGAGAGAGAGGAGAGAGAGAGAGAGGGAGAGAGTTTCCATGACTTCTAATAAAAGCAGAGAGAAAATGTGAAAAACAACAAGTAGTTTACGCTGGCAAACAAAACCAACTGCTCTATAAATATTTCATAATTTCAGCCGCATAAGGTCTCATTGTCTGGGGGTATCTTTATTATGGGTAATCATGGGTTGTTTTTTGTTCCTTTCTGGCTTTTTCTGTCATTTGTCTCTTTGCCATGTGTCTCTGAAGTAGCACCCACTAATTTCATTCCCATCTACCTCATCCTGGTACAGAGAGAAAACATGTAGTCAGCTAAGAGGTGGGATTCATAACTGGACAGTTTCAACATACAAAGTCTATTTTTAGAGCCAGCGTGTGGTGTATGAAAACCGAAACCCAGGAGATACAGGGTTTTACAATGGTCTTGCAAAAGAGAATCGCTCTTACTGAAAATGTCCCTGCTTCCCAGGGAGGTTGAGAAGTCTCTGGTTTGAACCTGCTTTGTTCCCTAAATTCCTGCTGGAGTCTGTCATTGCGATGCTGGGAGGTGGGGCCTCAGGAGGTGATGAGGTCACTAACGCCCTTCTCAGGATGTAGAGGAAGTGCTGCCAAGTGGTTCATGGTGAAGCCAGAGTGTCCATTGTGGTTTGTCTCTGGCTCACTTGCTCTTCCTGCTTTCATCTGTGACTTGAAGTAGTTTAAGATCTTTCAAAACCTTGGTACCACATGGTGTGTGTGTGTGTGTGTGTGTGTGTGTGTGTGTGTGTGTGTGTGTGTGCGTGTGTGTGGTGTGTGTGTGGTGTGTATGTGTGTGGTGTGTGTGTGTGGTGTGTGTGTGTGGTGTGTGTGTGTGGTGTGTGTGGTGTGTGTGTGTGTGTGGTGTGTGTGTGTGGTGTGTGTGTGGTGTGTGTGTGTGTGTGTGTGGTGTGTATGTGGTGTGTGTGCGTGTGTGTGGTGTGTGTGTGTGTGTGTGGTGTGTATGTGGTGTGTGTGCGTGTGTGTGGTGTGTGTGTGTGTGTGTGTGGTGTGTGTGGTGTGTGTGTGTGTGGTGTGTGTGTGTGGTGTGTGTGTGGTGTGTGTGTGTGTGTGTGTGGTGTGTATGTGGTGTGTGTGCGTGTGTGTGGTGTGTGTGTGGTGTGTGTGTGGTGTGTGTGTGTGCGTGTGTGTGTGGTGTGTGTGTAGTGTGTGTGTGTGTGGTGTATGTGTGGTGTGTGTGTGTATGTGTGTGTGTGTGTGGTGTGTGTGGTGTGTGTGTGGTGTGTATGTGTGGTGTGTGTGTATGTGTGTGTGTGTGTGTGTGGTGTGTGTGTGGTGTGTGTGTGGTGTGTATGTGTCTGTGTGTGTGTGTGGTGTGTGTGTATGTGTGTGTGTATGTGTGTGTGTGGTGTGTGTGTATGTGTGTGTGGTGTGTGTGTGGTGTGTGTGTATGTGTGTGTGGTGTGTGTGTGTGTATGTGTATGTGTGTGTGTGTGTGTGTGTGTAGAAGAGTACACAGCCTCCAGTGTTATTCCTCATGGATATGTCAATCTTATTTCTTTGAGGCAGTCTCTCACCGGGAACTAGGATTTGCTGATTCTTCCATGTTTGCTGGCCAAGGAGCCCCCTAGCCTCAGGATCCATCTGTTTCTGCCTCCCCATCCCTGAGGTTCCATGCACCACCAGGCCTGGCTTCTTAAGTGGATTCTGGGGACTGAATTAAGGTCTTCATGCTTGCCAGACAAACACTTTACCCAATGAGCCATTCTCCATTCCCAGACTATGTTCTACGACTTTCCAACTTCTGAAATGGTGAAATCAAATGATTTTTGTTTTGTTTTGTTTTTATACATTGTCCCATCTCAGGTGCTCTGGTACAGCAACAGAGACAGGTAGCTAGGTTGCTTGTTGAGGCTTGAGAAGAATGGGAATGGTTCTGATAGCTGGTAAGCATGGTCAGAGTAACCCTGCTTTGCTCAGAAGTGGGGGGCTATGCTATCTCCTTTGTCTATGCCCTCTCTGCCCCTTGTCCCTTTGTCAATAGCACTGTCTAATCAGATTGTTTCATCCCTGTGGCTAGAGGAGTTGGTTCAGCCACTAGTGTCTAATTCAAAATAATCCAGAGACATAATCCCTGGGCATCTGCTGAAATTACTGTGAGAAAGGAAGAGGAATTGGATTCTTTAACACACACACACGCGCACACACACACACACACACAGAGAGAGAAAGAGAGGGGGGGGAGGGGGAGGGAGAGAGAGAATGTGAAATGAAAATCAGACTGTCTTCCCCAGAGAATCACCATATTCAGACAACCTGACCAGGAGAACAACCTTTAGAAGTCGTAATAGAAGAGTAGGTTGTACCTGACACCGCTCTTTTAGTTTCTAGGGGGCAGTCATGTCCCAGTAACCATATGAGATGGGTTACAGTACCCCTGCAGACACTCAAATCCACAGATGCCCAGCCCCTTATATAACATGGAGTAGAGGATTTACATACAGCTGTGTGAGTATTGTTATTTTGCATTCCTTAGGAATTAATAACAGGAAAAACAATGCCTGCACATTTTCAGGGCAAGCATGATTCATCTCCCAATAGTGTCTGTCTCGGGTCTGCAGATATGAAAGCAGCACATACAGAATTTCAAGGACGCTTGTAAGTTTGCCCTTCACTAGAGCTATGTGAGCTGCGTTTCATTGCTTGCAATGGAAAAAGCCCTGAGGAATTCAGTACATCAAAGTTTGGTTCTTCAAAACCTGGAGATGGAGAAAGGTCCTGAGATGTTTGTGCCTTGGCAGGAAGAAGAATGGGAAAATGTTCAGGGATCTGTATGTATCTGGGACGACTGGGAAAAACAAGCTAGGGAGTGGTCAACACACTAGGAAGCAATCAGGAAAGTGCTGAGATCGGGGTTAGGAACAAGATGTTTTTGGAAAGGGGACCGCGTGGACTTCCAAGACCCTGGAGATTCAGAGGCTAAATTGAGGTTGGTTACATGATCTCTTATTTGTTATTTCCCTGAGTAAACACCTATGCTCTTTCTGTGTAGATTATATAGTTTGCAGTTTCTCAGGGTAGGAAGAATCTGGACAGCAGATACCAAACTTGACTTACACCTGAGAAACACGGCCCAGTGTTCCGCCGCACAGCGAATAAAGCCCACAACTCCATATTAAAGAACCTAGATGAGTAGATGTCAAAGGTCCCCATCACTCAAGCCTTTAGGAAGATGAATGTGCTTGTCTTCTTCATTTGGTCACTACATACTACAAACATCTATGGAAATATTGCAGTATATAGCTCTTCTTGTACATTTATTTTGTGTTGAGTTTTAAATGAAGATTTGCAAAAGGATCATAGAACCCCTATATAGGACAACAGTAGTTGGTCATACAGGGTTGATGAAGTAAGGTGAAGTATAAGAATTTTCCATCAAGTGTCAAGTGCTCAATCATGTTGGTGCATTTGACAGTGGGAGTGTGGGGAGGATTGTATAAGATGATTCATATTGACCATTTCATATGATATCTAGCATGAAGGGAGTGCAATACTGGTAATGTATTGCAGTTGGTAGATGCTTGCCCGGCCTGCACAAAGCCCCAAGCCCTAGGATGGCATAAATCAAACATGGTAGCACACACCTGTTATTCCAACACTCACAAGTAGAGGCGGGTAGAGGAAGTCCTCCTCAGCTGTACACTGAACTCAATGCCTGCCTGAGTTACACGAGACCCTGTCACTCCAAGATGTAGGAAAAGAGGAGGGGGAAGAGAACATTTTATTCAGAGGCAGCTTTGGCCTACAGATCTTCAAGGAAGCAGCTCACAACAGCTGGTTTCTGACTAAAGCCTTTTTACTTTCATCATTCAGACTGTTTTCAGTCTCAGGTTCCAATAATCTTTGTATCATAGCAGTATACAAAGAATATATATATATGGAGTGGGGGTCACTAGTCACCCATTGGGGAGGAAGATCAATGGGTCGAGTGCTTGCTGCCCAAGAATAAGGACCTGAGTTTGATCCCCAGGTCCACAAAAGAAAAGCCAGGCAAATTAATGCCTGAAATCCCAGCACGGGGAAGGTGGAAGTGGGTTCTCTCTTGACTCCACTAAGCAATCCAAAGCAGTGAGTTCCGCCTTCATTGTGGGTGGCTGAGGAAGGCTCCTGATGTCAGCCTCTGGCTCCACATATACTTCCATCTGGTCCCAGCAATACAAGGTCTCCTTCACCCTCATAGACTCGGTCTAAGCTGTCTGTGTGCCACACAAGGAGCAGAGCACTGTGACAAGCCAGCATCCTGGCTCCAGGTCATAGAATCAGAATGTCAGCCTTCTGACTAATGATAAGGCCTCGTGACCTGTCCTCCAGCCTGGGAGTCCTCCCCACTGACTCAGCTGCTGAAGTTCAATCTCAGTAGACAGCCGGGAGTCAGGTGGCTAGGAAGAGCATATTCTGAATGTGCTGTGTCCCAGGCTCAAGCAGGTCTTGCCTGTCCCTGGAGCCAGACAGGGTCATCTGGTGGCTGCCCCATTGGTGTTGCGTGATCAGGTTTCCTTGCCATTATCCTGCTTCCTAATTCTTTTGGTATTTTTCCAGTTTTTACTTTTGGACTTTTGTATATTTATTTGTTTGTTTTGAGACAGGGTTTCTCTATGTAGTCCTAGCTGTCCTAGAACTCACTCAGCAAATCAGGCTGATCTGTCTGACTCTGCCTTTCAAGGGCTGGGATTAAAAGTATGCACTACCCACACCTGGCTCTTTCCTCATTTTCTGTGTATGTTTTCACGTGTTCATGTTGGCATGAGTGTGGGCAGACCCGTGGGTGGACGTGCATGTATGTGTATATGCATGCACATGCAAGCCCAACGGTGGTGTTGGAGATCATCCTCAATCACTCTCGCACCTTATTCTCTGATGTAGGCTCTATATCTCTGCCTTCCACGGCAAACATTGCAGGGGGTCTCCATGCCCGCCTGGCATTTATGTTAGTTTCTGGCCCCACACTGGCACGAAAAGAGCTTTAGCCACAGAGACTTCTCTTCAGCCCTTCTTTCTAGTTTTATTTTCAAGTCATGTTCGATTCAAAAGCTACTGTAAAAATAACGTAGAGGGTTGCTGAATAACTTTACACACACGTGCATGCACACACACACACACACTCACACACACTGTTCACTTGTTCTAACAGCACCTGCCCTTGCAGAGAGAGAGGGAGAGAAATTGGGAGGGAGGGAGGGAGGGAGGGAGGGAGGGAGGGAGAGAGGAAGGGAGGAAGGGAGGGGTAAGAGAGAAAACAGGAGCAAGAATTTTATTGGATAGAAATTTTTGTTTTGTTTTATTTTTCATCACAGAATTTCTTTGCGTAACAGTTCTGACTGTCCTGGAACTTGTTTTGTAGACCAGAGTGGCCTTGAACTCACATATATCTGCCTGCCTCTGCTTCCCAAGTGCTGGGATTAAAGGCATGCACCACCACCATCTAGCTTGGATAGAATTCTTATAAAAACTTACACATTCCACTCGACACATAAAAATCTGAAATCTATTAGTTTCCACAAACTGGACACATTGACAAACCAGACTGCCACTGAGTCCATACTAAATAACCCTTGACTCTAGCCAGTGGATACCGAGCAGGATGTGTGGCGTCTCATCAGTTCTGAGGAAGACAGAACCGTCAGCCCCCTGCTTAACACTGGTACCCCACCCACCCAGCAGGGAGAACTGTTCTGTTCTACACCCCAATCAACGGGTCTCTAGCCACCTCCCTGTCTCCCTACTTTTTCATCCCCAGCCGTCGTATTGGAATCTACTAACTCTAGTCAGCAACAGATACAGCAAAGGAGAGGGGAGAGTTCTCTAGGGTACCATGGAAGCAGGGCGGCTATGGATCCTTGGCTAGGGCTCTGAAGCCCCATGCCAGTCACATGTGGAGGCTCAGAAACATCTAGAAAGTGTGCAAATGGCTCTAAGATTGTGGGGACAACTTTGAAGAAGGAGTGTATGGAACGCCCACACCACGCTGCCGTTTCTTACTTCTAGTTATAGGCCACCCACGGCTCTGTGGCGCTGCTGTAAACGTGAGGAGAAGCTGTAATAGATGCCTGACATCAGAGCCTACTAGGTTTCCATCTAGCTGCTTTCCTTAGCAGTTACCCCGGCTCAAGAGGGCATGGTTGATCCTTCCAAATTCCACTTTGTTCTTCTGTAACAGGCACTCAAGAGCTTCACCCAGAGGGTTCCTGGGGTGTTGTGGAAGACACACTGAAATTTACTAAGTACTTAATGTATGCAAAATATAGGAGACAGCTTTGTACTTTGGAAATGAAAATACTACAATCGATTTGTGTCCTGGAAAAAAAGAAAAGACAAACCTGAGACAGGGTTTTACTCTGTAGCCCAGACCCCTGACAAGCCTTCCCCCTCAGCCTCCTGAGTGCTGGGATTAGAGACAGCAACACCAGAGCTGGCTCTAAAGTTTTGTACCTATTATTTCCTGTATATCTCTCTCATTACTTCTTCCAGGGCCTTCAGTCTTTAAAGGTTGCTAGACGAGGTTTATTTCGGTGTGATAACTAGCTCATGCTGACCTGAAAGCATGATAGAGTAATTACCTAGTTGTGGTTTTTAATCTTAAGAAAATCCCTTTCTTATGTGAGACTCCTTTTTCCATCTGGAAAGTTACCAAATATGCCACGTATTTGCATAATTGTCTCTTCCTTTGAATGGAGACGACAGCACATGATGCACAAGCTTTTGCCTCTAGGCCCATCTTCAATAGCATTAAAAAAAAAACCGGCAGAGAAGAGTCAGCGTTATTATTATGAGTACACCTACATCTTTCCTGGGTGACCCTTCATATTATCTCAAAGTCATTGTGTACTAATTGTTTTAAGAAAGCTCATTCTCCTGGATTAATATTTCAACTATTTAAAAATAGATAAACTTTACTGTACATTACCACTTGAATGGAACAAATGATTTTTAGTGCTCCGTCGACAATTGGTTTTCAAATTGAATCTTGGTGATTTATTTTTTAAAATAAAGAGAAAATCGTCAGCATTGAACTAGATTAAAATAGACGTCTTATTTAGAATTATAAAAGCCATTCCTTTCTTGTGTCACATTTAAAACACGGCAATTCTTTTAGAAAGATAGCAGGATGGTATTGTGGGTTTGACAAGAGGAGCCGTGTGGAATAGTTTCTCAATAAAGGACCAAGGCAAAGCAGAAAGGAGAACACCCATCTTACTTTCTGGAACAGATCTAAATGAAAAGTCATTTACACAAAGGCAAATAAAACCCAGTGATGAAATTACCAGGCCCACCTATTATGCTATCACAATAAGTCGTAAGAAAAAGACACACACAAAGTAAGTCCTTGACAAAGCCAGAATCACTTTTGACAACACAGCCATGTGAAGAAGAATCTGGAAGTTCTCTTCTTCGGTGGTGGAGAAAACGCCCGAGCCTTTCAGTTCAAGATGGAGAATTGGGCATATGGTTCTTGATCTTTCTTTTCAAACTCCATCAGTATTGAGTAAGTACCCACTGTGTGCCAGGTCATTGAAATCAGTTGTAGTAAGGTGAATATGCAAGACATCAAGCAATAAGACAGAATATCTGGGCAATATCCAAAATGTCACAAAGAATATGGGTTATACGAGTGAGTTGGGGCCTCCAAAGTACATCCCACATGAGATTCAGCAAAGCAGATGGTGACAAAATTGCAGTGAGAGGCTCTTTCGTTTTTGCATTTTTGATTGTGAGCCTAGCCTTTAATGGATGAGCTCCTACTCCAGCCCTGTAGTCTCATCTTTAACACATAAATCTAGAGTCAGCAGAGCTGGGGAATTAACTCAGTCACAAGCACAAGTAGCCGAGGTAAAATAAAGCCAGACTGGCGGGTTGTGTGCACAGATCACCCCAGCACTGGAGGCAGAGACAGGCAGCTCTCTGGGGCTCACTGGCTAGCCAGCCTAGCTTACTTGGTGAATCCCAGGCCTAGTGAAAGACCCTGTCCCACAAAACAAGGTGGCAGAGGCCTGAAAGATGACAGCTGAGGTTGCCCTCTGGCCTTTATGTACACATGCGCATCTACAGCACACCCCCTCTGCACAAACAACACATGCGCATCTGCAGCACACACCGCTGCACAAACGACACATGCGCATCTGCAGCACACCCCGCTGCACAAACGACACATGCGCATCTGCAGCACATGCCTCTGCACAAACGACACATGCGCATCTGCAGCAACCCTCTGCACAAACGACACATGCGCATCTGCAGCACATGCCTTTGCACAAACGACACATGCGCATCTACAGCACACCCCCTCTGCACAAACAACACATGCGCATCTGCAGCACACCCCCGCTGCACAAACAACACACGCGCACTTGCAGCACACCGCTCTGCACAAACAACACATGCGCATCAGCAGCAACCCTCTGCACAAACGACACATGCGCATCTGCAGCAACCCTCTGCACAAACGACACATGCGCATCTGCAGCACACCCCGCTGCACAAACAACACATGCGCATCTGCAGCAACCCTCTGCACAAACAACAAACCAGAGGTCAGCAAGCTTTCTCTCAGAAGTAGAGAGAAAATGTTTGGCTTTTCAGGACATGTGGTCTCCCAAGTACTCAATAAAAAGAGGCCACAGGCAATGCAGAGACAAGCATGGCTGGGTCCTGGTAAAACTTAAAAAAAAAAAAACCCAAACCCCAAAACAAAAACACAGACAACAACACCAAAAAACAGACAATCGATCACAGTTTTCCAAGTTCCTTCCTAAATCTTAGTCATTGTGGCTATATTATATGGAATGGGAATTTTTTAAAGTCCGACAAACCACTGGTTAGCAATTTCTGTTTTTAGCACAGCGGCTCCCCTCACCCTGTCTGTCTGCCCGCCTTTGCCCACACCCATGTGAGCTCCAGCCTCCCTCCTGTCAGCCCGTTCACACAGTGAGTCTTGAGTTTCCTCCCTCCTTCCTACTCACTACACGTCCCTGCCTCCTCCTCCTGACTACCAACAAGGTTTCTGCCCTTCTCTCCCGCCAGGAGATGGGTTGATACTCTAGTCATCCATCACGCTCCTCTCCACATTCCTAGTAATCTGGTCAGCAAATGATGTACTTACTGAGCCGCCAAGTCAGGGCTCTACAGTCTGTGCGTCGTAAGTACCTGTCGAGGGAGAGAGCGAGTGGCGGTTTACTGCCTGCTTCAAACCAAATGCTCCCAGCTTGCACGTTGGTACTCTTCCACACTGTGTCACTTGAAGGACTGAACAAGAAAAAAAAGGACACAGAAACCCCTTATCCTTTGTCATAGGAATTTCTAGGCTTGCTCAAAGTGCACTGAACTCATTAAAGGGTCTGCCCCTTTCTTGTAGAACCTGGCACTGTTCACCAGGTTTCTGGATCTCAGCACAAAGTACATTGGTACTGCTTGTCCTCAGCAAGGTGAACTGTCACGTGACCTCTTTTAGTCATCACGCCGTCAGCCTTGAGTTCCAGGCAAAGGCAGAAGCAAGGTGCTGTGCAACCATCCTGCCCCACCCAGCTGGGTAGTTTCCCAGAGGCGCTGGGAGAAGTGAGCAGAAAATAACCTCATACATCAGAAGTTATTTTCTTGCAGTTGTAGAGGTTAGAAGTTCAAAACCAAGGTGCTGGCAGGGCCTTAAGCCTGGGAAGATGCTCTCTTCCTGAGTCTTCTGGGTTCTGGAGGCTAGCTATGGGGGAGGAGGGCTGGCAGATATGTCACATCAGTCTCTGTATCCAGTATCTCTCGCCTATCACAAAAGCCAGGGAGATAGCTTGGTCAGCAAAGTGATTGCATCTCAAACATGATATCCCGAGGTCAGTTTCCAGAACCCATATAAAGGCCAGGTGTGGTGACGAGTCCAGAATCCCAACAGTGGTAAAATGGGAGGCTGAGCCAGTCAGAGTCCTTGAGGCTCACAGCTAACCTGACCTGTGTGGAACTGTTCAACAGGTTTCTGGATCCAGTCGAGTGACAGACCCTGTTCCAGACAAAAGGTAGAAGCCACCTTACACATGTGCTGTGTGTGCATGGACCCACACACATACAAATGCACACCCCCCCCACACACACACCTTTTTTTTTAAACAAAGGTATCAATCCTTGGATTTAGGACACATGCTCAGCTAATATGACTTCAAGTTTGGTTGATTGTATCTGCAAAGATCCTACTTCCAAATAAAGACACAGGTACCTGGGTCTAGAATTTCAACATAACTTTCTAGGTGATACTTAATGTTACATAGGTTGGAAATAATAAACCAGTTCAAATAAAGCTGAGGTTCCAGAGTGACTGTTGTAGATCAGATGTGTGACAGCTGTAAGGCAGTATACTTCTCTGGGGTCACCTCAGTCCAGTCCCATATTCTGGGAGGAAACAGCAGGTGAATCCCTGCACCAGGTCTCTTTTCGCCTTAGCCTTTGCTGCTGGCTTTCGTGGTCCGTATAGATTGGATGCATCTGCACTGTGTGCCACTGGCTTGTAACCCGTCTCTGTCCCTGCAAATGGGATGTACTCCTGTTGCTGTGTAACTGCTGTTACTCATTGTTCAAGTGTTGGCTAATGCAAGAAGGACTTTCAGGAAAGTGGGCTCCTAGCAGCAAGTGTATGCGGTCTAATTAAGTGGGCAGGACAGAAAACAGCAGTATCCGTGTTCAACGAACCTATCAGACAACACACTGTCAGATTTAACGAGAGGTCCCCTTTGCATGCCCCCCAATCTATCCCAGACTCAGTGCAGAGCACTTTACAGGGGTTCCCTTTGAGCCCCATGACGGCCAGACCCCAGGAAGCTGGTATCTTATACTCATTTCATAGGAAACAAAATAGACTTTAAGGGGTCATAGGGCAGTCTGGTTGCTAAGAAAGGCTCCAATCCAGGTCACTCTTACTCTCAAATATGGAGGTCTTTGGACACTGTTGTCACACCGTCAAATCAGCTAAGCAGTGGTGGCCTGCTAGGCTGCCAGTCTACACACTGAAACCCCAAGTTTTGGACCTCATCCAGCAGTCGTTCCTGGCGAACTTGACCACGTGACTGATCATAACGACAGATTGAGGTTGCAGCAGCGAAGCAGAGCTTCAGTTTTTGTGTTGCTCCATCACTGCATCTTTCCTTGTCTAAGAGTTGTAATCAGACTTGATCTGATCACTTGCCTGCTGGTCCAAAGAAGCTGTGTTGAAGCGTTTTCATTTCTTCTCTAAAGTATTAAAGCCGTTAAGAGGTCTCCAAAGAGGTTCAGGGTGTAGCCTAGTGGTAGAGGGCTTGCCTGGGGTGTCCGTACCCTTGGTTCCAATCTCAGCATAGAAAAGCAAGAGTCCCATACCAAGTGTATTTTGAAGCATTTCCAACCTTGATTTAACAGTCTTAGATGTCGGTTTTTGCAAACAGCCCTGTAAGAAGCCAATCACAATGGAAGGCTAGTACTTCCCTGTGTAGAAATGGCCTGGATTTTATGCTTGGAAAAGTAGGGAATACCCAGTTGGCATTCAAAAGTAACAAATATAAACCCGGCCATAAAAAAAAGTGGCAGGAATGTTGAAGTCCATGTTGACTGGTTTTTACATTCCCCCCTTCCCCGGGCTGCACTCCCATGCCTTGGTTGGCATGGTGACTGGAAAAGGAAAACTTTCCGCCAGCCTGTCACTTGCTACTGTTTCCATTTATTTTACTGTGAATCCACTTTTTAACAGTTTTCTCAAAGTTAAAAATCAGTTTGATCCCGTTTGTGTTTTCAGTCTCAGGATGCTTCTTGAACTTGAAAACATGGATACAAAAAGGCTTTAAAACTCAGCCAAAGGTCTGGGGTTTGAAATACCCAGCTGTTTAACATTCAAATAATTCCCTGGCCC
Source organism: Microtus oregoni (assembly GCF_018167655.1). Taxonomy (NCBI): domain Eukaryota; kingdom Metazoa; phylum Chordata; class Mammalia; order Rodentia; family Cricetidae; genus Microtus; species Microtus oregoni. The sequence continues at coordinate 40,844,618 of NW_024543061.1, read as the reverse complement.
TTTGTTCATTTTTTCCCCCTCTACATTTCGTCTGAATGCTTTGGCATGGGGGAGCCCACAGTCTGAAAGTAACTGGCCCAGCTCTCCTTACTGTATTGATTAAAGAGGCTGAAAAGGTCCATCTGCCTTTCAGCGGTCTGTGGTCCTAAGAGACATGGGAAAAATCTGAGGTCCCACCTATTCTAGGAGTAAGGTGGGAGCCCCCCTCCCCCAAACCTCAGGAAAAGGCAATTTGTTTTGCTTTTTTGAGACAGAATTTTTCTGTGCAACAGTCCTGGTTGTCCTGGAACTTGGGAGGTCTACTAGGCTGGCCTTGAACTCAGAGATCTGCCTGCCTCTGCCTCCAGAATATTGGGTTATAGGTGTGCACTACCACTGCCTGGCTAGAACAAGTCAGTTTGATCATCCTTTAGAAGCAAGTAAAATGAGATTATGGAGCCACATTAGGGATTCAGAGGGCAAAGTTGTCTCTTGTCTCGCGGAGTGTAGAATCCAGCAGATACACAGCCATTAGTGACCTGAACCAAGGCATCACTTATAAGACCTGCGTTTCCTGAGCTGGAGAAGAGAAGCTGTAGAGGGCCTCCTTCCCAGGGCCTCAGGCTGGCAGAACAAATTGGGAGTTCTCTTTTTCCCCTTGGCAGCGTCCTGTTCTGCCTGAAGCTGGCTGGAAGCTGCAGAGGGGAGGGAACACACGCACGTGAGGGAAATCAGGGCAGAGAGGGTCAGGAACAGATGTGGGCACCAGGGGAAGTCATTTCAAAAAAGTAAATGAGGCTTCCACAGCTGGAGGGGCAGCCGAGGCCCTCCACTTCGCAAGAGATGTGGGTTTGGGGTGTGCTTGGTGCTTTGTTCTTCCACTCTACGTGGAAGAGTCCTTCCACGCTTCCCGCTTTGTGTTTTTGTTTGTTGTCTGGCCTTTCGAAGTTATGCCACCGCAGTTCAGAGCCGGCGGCAGGACCTGGCACTCACGGAGCGCTCACTGTAGACATGCTGAACAAAAGCGCACAAATACAGGGCATTTGTGTCCTCCGCGCCCGGCACGTCGTGGGCACCCTCTGCACATCTGTATAGCAAATGATGTGCTCTGAGAGTGTGGGGGCTGAGCACGTGGAGCTCTGGAAAAGCAGGACAGCGAAGGAGGAGGGTTTCAGAGACTACAAAAGCAACAGGAAGGGTGGCTGAGGCTGCGGCGCCCCGCGGGGGGCTCTGCCCGCGTGGCGCCTGTGCCCGTGGGGCGTGGGGGCACGTGCGCGCGTGTGCGCGTGGGGCGCGGGGTATGTGCCCGCGCCGTGCCCCCCGCGTGCTGCCGGGCGTGAGTCACCGCGGGGCTCGCCTTTATAACTGCCGCCAGGCTCGCGGCTCGGCAGAACAGCGCGGCCACGCGTCCCCAACGTCCCCGATCGCGTGCCCCAACCGCCACCGTGTACCCGGGACGCCATGGGGGGCCCGCGCTGTGCCCCGCTACTGCTACTCCTGCTGCTGTCGCCTCTGCTCACGCCGCCCGCCGGGGATGCCGCGGTCATCACCGGGGTAAGCTGCCCGCGCACCTGTCGCGCCGGATCGCCCCGGGACACCAGGCCCGGGGTGTGTAGGCACCGGGTAGGGTGTGCCCGGTGTGACATTCTCCCGGATTTCCCTTTGGCCACTTGGGAACGTGTGTCTTGCTCCCAAGGCAGGGAACAGCCAGGAGCACTAAGGAATCAAACTCCCTCAGCAGCGCCTTCCTCACCTCTCCCTCCCGCACCTTGGGTTTGGTCTGCTGTTCTATTTAGTAGCGCCAAGAAGTTTCTCCCCACCCCCACCCTCACTGTGAGAAAGTTCTTTTTCAGGGGTTGGAAATCCTCAACCCCCAAATCTGATCGCATTTCCTTAAATTGCAAAAGAGCAGGACATGCACCTAAAAGTCCACAGCTCCTGGGTGGGCCTTACCCTGTGAAGTACCTTGGGTCGCGGCCTTGTGTGAGCTTTGGAAAGCAACTGTAGGCTCTTTTACTGGATTGCTGGGCAGCTGCTCTTTTATTTTTAAGTCTTTTCCCCCCTTCTTCGTCGTGAAGTTCCTCTTGGATAAATTGTCAAGTTTGATTCCTGATACGTCCCTCCTGGAGCTTAGTGATGGAGCAAGCTGTCACTAGAGACTGTCTTCATCATGTTTAGAAACGGCCCATTCCTTCAACTCTATTGACTCTTGAGTTTTCTCTTTGTCTATCTCAAGAGAGAGTTCACAACACATTTCGGAAGTCTGTCTTTTTTTATCACCCATTTCAGAAGTCTGTTTTAATAACCCAGCAGAACCCTCACTGTTGTTTCATTCATTAAAGAAAAAAAAGTTGTCAGCATATTTATTTAAATCAATTTTAATATCTAAGAACACATTTGATTTTAATATAGATGTGTTTGGAACCATGACATACAGGTAATAAAATAACATGTCGTTTTAAAAAAAGGGTCATCATGTTGAATAAATGAAGATGGGTTTCTCTGTGTTTCTCAGGGTACAGATTGCATTCTGAAAGCTCTGGGACTATGGCAGCATTGAGTCATGCCCCATAGATATTTGATTTTATGCCTTGTGTTATTTATTAGAGCTGAGATTGTTAAAACCATTTCTAAAACTTCATCAGTAGCCAGTTGGTGTGTGTGTGAACAAAAGTCTCTAAGGTGTCTTTGTAACACATGCGAATGGAAACATGATTGGGTGGGTTTTTCCCTCCTTCCCCTGCTGGTTCTTTCTAAGTGTTTCCTAATCCTCTAAGCCCCCAAGGTTCCTGGGCAGTGCAAGTGTTGCCCGCTTCCATTCACAGGACACTGCTTGCATGGCTCCGCAATGGGTTAAGGAGAATAAAGGGTACCAGGAAACAGCTGTCTAATTAAAAAGATATAAACTTAGGCAATTCTCTGTAAATTTCCAGCTGAAGCTTTTTGTTATGAAATGAAATTTTATCTCATTTCATGTTTACATGCTGGTGGGGTTCGGGGGTGGGGGTGGTACAGTCATGCGGACTCTTGTTTTTTTGTTGTTAATTCACTGTTATGAAAAGAGTATTGGAAAAACTTCTCTAAAGCAACATGGCAATAGAGCATAGTTGGGTCCCCCTGACAGAAACCATCTGGATTCCAATGAAAAAGTCAGTGATTTCTCTAGAGAAAATGTATACAGGGTGATAAACATCTAAGAGATTGATTGAATTTTAAAAGAATTTTCTGGAGGTTTTTTTTATGGTCTTTGAAAAAAAGCTGTTGGGGTTTCAGAATTTAGAGTCCTTTACTACACATACACGTGTGCACGCACACACACAGTCTTTGAACTTGATATCTTCATATAGATGTAGTAAAACCATATTGCAGAAGATTGTTGAGTAGATCTAGCACTTAAGGACTATGATGGTCATGTTTGCATGATTTCCGGTGTCCAGACAAAAATCCGAAGGCGAGAATGTATAAACATCATCCTATAATAAAAGAAGAAAAGTCACCCAAAGTTAAATAAGCCACTACTTATTTTGAACAACAGATTGCTAGACGTTGCTGAAACAAAATATCACTTTGTTGTTGCTGTCTCTAAGAAAGAGCCATAGTTCTTAGGATACATTTTCATGCAAATAAATTTGGGTTCCATTTCTCTACTGCCACATGGGAAGTCCTCCACACTGATTCTTTGGCTGTATGCACTTGTAGTTTATGCATGCTGGGTGTGTATTTTGAGAAATTACCACTGCTAATTGCCTCTGTTGCCCTGTGCCTGTCTCACCTAAAGGACTTTTGTGACTAGTTCAACTGAGTTTCTGATGTCCGCATCTGCCGATTCTAAGCAGTCAGTTTCTTTCTGCATGTCATTCACTTGAAAAACGACTGGAATGGGGCAAAAGTCTTGGTCCGTCCCTTCCCACCCTTGAAGAGTTCTTATTTTGAAAGAGGAAATGATGAAAATCAGGGTACCCAGCAAGCAGCACCCAGTCTCACAAAGCACAGGGCAAATATTTGAAGGGGAAAACGAGCACTTCTAAACGTCGCATCGGTGCCTTTACAGGTCTGCGGCAGTTTGTGCCAGATTTGCAGACTGCATCCCTGTCTTTTTTAAAACTAGGCCCCATATAGTCAGCAGTTTATAGTCATAAAATCTTGTGATTTGATTTGTGCAGTTCCAAATGGCTGTGTATAGTGCAGGGCCAGCATAAGCACATTCTTTACGTTCAGCCATAAAGCACGAGAAGAAGAGAGTCGACATGTTGTCCCCCTCCCACCCTCCTTGCTTCTTAATCCTGGCTTTCATCATACCGGAGCTCTTTAGTCCATGGAGACATTCTGATCAATGTGATTGCAGGTGTATACAAGCAAATGGAGCTTATGGTTCTAGTTTATTAAAAATCACTGCATTGGGATACTTTTATATGTGTGTAGGCATACATGTTGGGTGAGGTGTTCACATGTATGGGCATGTGTGTGGAAGCCAGACATTAAGTACAGATGCTGTCCTCCAGTGCTGTCCACCTTATTTTTTCTCACGTGGCTTAGAATGTCCCAATTTGGCTAGACTGGTTGACCACCAAGCCCCAAGGATTAGCCTGCTCCATCTTCCCAGAGCTGGGATTGCAAGCACAAGCTACCATGTCTGGCTTTTCTGATGGGTTCTAAGAATTGAACTCGTGTCCTCATGTGTGTGTTGCAAGTGCTTTACTGGCTGGGCATTCGGATATTTAAAGGGGATTTTCCTTGCTAATTTTAGAATTCATGAGCCTGAGCCTTTCTTGCTCTCTATATTTATCTGTTGGTTTATTTCATTTCAGGCTTGCGACAAAGACTCGCAGTGTGGAGGAGGCATGTGCTGCGCTGTCAGTATCTGGGTTAAGAGCATAAGGATCTGCACACCCATGGGCCAAGTGGGAGACAGCTGCCACCCCCTGACTCGGAAAGTTAGTGTCTGCACTGGGACTTCTGGTATACCTTCCTGCTGAGCAAGGCCTATGTGATGGAAGTCTTGGGTAGTTCACTTGAAATTGGAAGTCACAGGACAGTACAGGGGAGGAGGGGGCACCCATTTCTCCCCTTTTCCCCCTTGCATCCCAATCATCATTTCTATACCGTTGCTCTCCTGACATTAAAAGTAACCCATCAACTTAATCCCTAACATGTGGACGTGCTTAGGTTTAGAACAAACAAAGCAGAAATTTTACTGGAACATACTTGGTAAAATCAGAGTAAAGAGTTCTTGAAAAGACTCCATGCTCGACCAGCTGATGGAGAAGGAGTCTGTCAACTTTGCGGGTTTTGTTTGTTGTGTTTTATTTTGAGACCATTGCCAATAACTAACTCACTTACACTTGTATCTTAAAAGTTCTATTTTGTTGGTTTTTTAGACAGCTTCTCATGTAGTCTAGGCTGGCCTTAAACTCCTGATTCTCTTTCTTTCAAGTATGGAGCTTATAGGCATGTATGTATCACAGTGCCCAGTTAAAGCTTTGAATTCTACACCTATAAGATTTTAATAACTTTGGAGATGTGTGACATTTAATTTGCTAACATGATTGCAGAGCAGCTCAATGTCATGGTAGCCTAAAGAACTTTAGAAAGGGTATGGACGCTGAAAGGCAAGGTCTCAGGCCTTCAGGATCAAGTCGGATAGAGCTTAGAGACTGTGTCCCTAGGAATGGCAGATTCTCCACCTGGAGAGCCAGTGGGTTTCTACAACATCAGGACACAGGTAGGGGAGATGGAAGGTGACCAGACAGTGAGTAGAACTGTGTCCTTGTCTAGAACATGGGAAAAAAATTTAAACATAGTTTAGTGTCAGGCAAGTGTTAAGCTTGGCAAGTGGCAGTCCCTTCCCGCTATCTCTCTTCATCCTCACTGCTCCCATCAGGCAAATCTGATCCAGAGGCAATGGTCCAGGGCAGGTGGCTTCCTGGAGGAAGATTCTACATTCCTTTAAAGAAAATGCAGCATATTTTCAAATCAAACAGAATTCTGTCTTCTTTTTCCCCCCATACATCTTTGGGGTTGAAGCTATTTTAAACACCACCATCTTCCCTGTGATTCCGACTGTCCCAGATAACTTTGGTAGCCTGTCGCTGAGGTGCAGCTCAGTGTGGGGACCCCAGCATTGGGTTGCTGTGGGACCTGTCTGAACATTGTTCTCATGGCCAGCTGTGCTGTGGTTGGCTGCCTTGTGAAATGCTTCCTGTTGCATTTGAGCCATTCTTCCTGTGGTTTGACCCTGCAAGATTTCACTCATTTTTTAAACATGACACACACCTTTTACTGCTCGGCATTTACTGTCAGTCATGGGTCTAAACACCAGGCTTCCCAGGAGCAAGTGAGGCTGGTTCAATTGCTTTCGGTACTGAATCCTTGTTCTTCCTTACTCCTAGCAAGTCCTCTCTTGTGTACTGAAGCCATTGTCCCTAAGTAGCTTTCTTTGTTTTTCTGTTCTGAGAATCATGTATAGAAAGCATACCTAAAAAAATAAAAAGTGACTTTTGGTGTTGACAGTAACTACTTTAGATGTACGTATGAGCCATTTAGTTTATATAAACTGTTGTGTATGATGCTCGTACCCAATAACTCACACCTTTGATACACATTTGTCTTTTTCGTGCACTCTACACAGCATTAAGCCCAATTGGGGTCACACAGACTAGCCTGCGAGCATACATAGAGCAACCCTTCTTTCTGTCTCTCTGACAAAGATTACTCCATTCCTCTACCCAAGGGAAATCAGTCGTGGCCATTTGAACGTTTTTTACTAACTGAAGGCCAAATGGCAGAGACAAGATGCCTGCCAGGATAAGTGCTAATAGTCCAGGTTTGTGCTTTGTGCCTTATGTGTACACACGTGTACGTGTGTGTGTGTGTGTGTGTGTGTGTGTGTGTGTGCACATGTTCTGTGTTTGCCTATGGATGCCAGACATTGCTACTGGGTATCTTCCTCACTCAGTGCCTGGCTTTTTTCAAAATGTTGAAGATCTGAACTCAGGTCCTTGTGTTTGCTTGGCAAGCAGTTCATACTCTGAGCCATCTCCCCAGGTCCTGCCATTTGTGTTTGTTTGTTTGTTTAAGAAAGCATAAGCAGGGTGGCAATGGCACACGCCTCTAATCCCAGTAATTGGGAGGCAGAGGCAGGAGGAAGTCTGAGCTGAGGACAGCCTGGCTTACTAGGACAGCCAAGGCTACACAAAGAAACCCTGTCTAGAAAAAACAAAGCAGAACAAACACCCAAAATCCAAAAATCAAAAGAAAAGAAAGCATTTCATTGGGGTTATAGGTTCAGGGGGTTAGAGTTCATGATTGCAGAGCAAAGGCAGGACAGCAGGAACAGCTGAGAGCTCAGAGCTTGAACCACAGAAACAGGAGACTAAGTGTTCAAATGCTCGAACCTATAGGGTTCATTCTCAGTCAAACACCATAACCAGCTTCATTCTGGGATCAACAGAGTGATCCCAGTTCCCACTCCCTCCCTTCCTCCTGTTCTCCCTGCCCCTCCCCCCATCCACTCCTCAGAGAGGGTGAGGCCTCCCATGGGAAGTCAACAAAGTCTGGCACAGTGCTTTGAGGCAGGGCCAAGCCTCGCCCCCTCCATCCCCCAGTATCTAGACTGAACAAGGTATCCCTCCACAGAGAATGGGCTCCAAAAAGTAAGTTCATGCACTAGAAATAAATCCTGGTCTCACTGCCAGTGGCCCCACAGACTGCCCAAGCCACACAACTGTCACCCACATTCAGAGGGCCTAGTTTGGTCCTATGAAGGTCTCCCCCGACCCTGCTGTCAGTCTGGAGTCAGTGAGCTCCCACTAGCTCAGGTCAGGTATTTCTGTGAGTATCTTCATCATGGTCTCGACACCTTTGCTCATATCATTATTCCTCCCTCCCTATGATTAGACTCTGGGACTCAGCCCAGTGCTCCACTGGATGTGGTTCTCCGCATCTGCTTCCGTCAGTAGATGGATGAAGGTTCTATGGTGACAATTAAGGTAGCCATCAATCTGATTACAGGGGAAGGCCAGTTCAGGCCCACTTTCCACTATTGCTTAGGGTCTTAGCTGGGGTCATCCTTGTGAATTCATGGGAATTTCACTAGTTTCTCACTAGCCCCATAATGGCTTCCTCAGTCAAGATATCTCTTTCCTTGCTCTTCTTCTCCTTTCTTCCCCCATCCTGACCTTCCAATTCCCTCCTCCTTTCATTTTCCCTTCCACCCTCCCCTCCTGCCCTCCCTTATTTCCAACCCCATTCTCCAAATTTACTCAGGAGATCTTGTCTAATTCCTCTTCCCAGAGTGATCCATGTATGTCTCTCTTAAGGTTCTCCTTGTTACCTAGCTTCTCTGGAACTGTGTTGTCCTATACTTTAAACAACTTAGCTATGCTATGTTACCGTGACATAGTTCTGTGGTTATCTATGCTTAGGGTTCTAAATGCTTCTTGTACCTGAATGTCCTTGTCTTTCCCAAAATTTGGGGAGTTTTCTGCTGTTATCTTACTGAGGGGGTTTTTCATGGCCCCAGCTTGTAGCTCTTCTTTCCCATGTGCCAGTAATCTGAATAGATGATTTTTAACATCCCAAAGCTCTTGCATATTCTCTCTCTCTGTCACCCTCCCTCCCCCTCCCTTTCTCTCTCTCTCTCTTTCTCTCTCTCTCTCTCTCTCTCTCTCTCTCTCTATATATATATATATATATATATATATCACATTATATGTATACCTGGATATATATATATATTCTATACACACACATGTATACATACATAAGACACACACACACACACACACATATATATATATATATATATATATATTTGGATTGTTAGTGTCAGATCCAAATAATCTGTCTTTAATGTCTGTCATTTTTTCTTATGCTTGACCTAACGTTACTGAGGCAGCCAAGTAATGATTCTATATCTGACCCATAGAGCGCCTTGTTTCCTCCGTTGACTCCTGTCAATTCTCCTCCAGATCCTGTGTTGGCCTTCCTTAATTCACTTGACTGCCTGTGTTTTTTCATTAATCTTATATGTCTGTTGAAAATGGCTTATCTTCTGGGATGGATATCTTTTGTGACATCATGTGACAGCCTCCTTAGTGGCTTTCTCTTGAAAGTATGTCTTGGGGGGGCTCAGTCCTGGATTTTGACTGATCTGAGGCACGGATTCTCTCATTCCTATTATCATTTCCCAGGCTGATCTCCCACCAAGGTTCCTCCTCCTCACAAGACCCCAGTGAGGCACAGCTAAAATTAGAAGGAAGCTAGCTGAGTGGGCAGGGCAGGGAGGGGCCGGGGCAGGGACTCCTTTGCTATTTTTGATATTTAAAAAGCAACTGAGTTTTGTTTCCACGATTTGACTTGAAGTCCATACTTGCTGTAATGCCAGTTCTGAGAAGGAGCGAGTCTATGTTCTCGCCACCCCTGCTTAGGGCCCTGCAGTTTGTCTTCGTGGCAGGTCAAATAAAGAAACCTCTAAATGACTAGGGTTTTATAATAAAACCAAGCGATAAGCTGACAGAGTGCTCAAAACCAAGATTTTATGTCATGTCTGAGGTGTCTACATGAAATGCATTTCTAGAACTCAGATTTTATGACATTTCTATAGCCTTTTCTCCTATCCTGGAAAATTTAAAAGGTCATTTTGATGACCTATTTCCAGGGTCAACTGCTGAAGTTGGTCATCTTGGTGAAGATAAAGTTAATGTATTCTAGAAAAAATGTAGTTCTTCTAGAATGTTCTCAACTACATTTTTCCCAAGAGAAGAGAAGGAAAATGTTTTCATAAATATGCCCTGATGAGCACTGCAGTACAGTTTTCATTTCTACACAAGTTCAGTGATGGTTTCTTAGTAAACTGTAAAAATACAGATCCTTTATGGGAAATTAGTTCTCCTGTTTCAGGGTGGCCTAGTCAGCAGCCCCCAAGTGTGACTTTTGAATGGCTAGAGCAGTAGCTGAGAAGAAACGAAAGCAGCAGGGGGAGACAGGTGGTTCTGGGGGCTGCCCATCGCTCTGTCTCGAGCACGATCATCAACTTGTGGACTTATAGTTGGCCTTAACAGTTTTTAAAGCTCAGAGGTTTTTATTTTATATTTGAAAATTCAAAGTGAAATAAAATAGTGGGACTTCATTGCAGATGGCTATAATTTCATCATTTGGGACCCTGAGGCAAGTGGAATCCAGGTTCACAGACAGCCTGGGTTAGGGAGTGAATCCCTAGGGCAGTAGCTCAGGGTTAGAATGAGCACCTTTTGTAACCAAGGACCTGGGTTCAGTCCCAAGCACCACTAGAAGCCAAATAAACAAGGAAGCAAAGAATCAAAGACATTAGTTTACCTGGAGAAAGCACATTTCATGGGCAACAATGTTTTAACTGGTATTTTTTTTTTAAACACTTTGAGCAACTCATGAAATCATGTCTTTAGAAAATAGTTATAAAATCACACTATTTTAATTTCTATTAATAGTTACACTGTGGTTTTTACTAGATTGTGGTTTCCATAATTTAAAGGAAGTTTCTTTATGCCAGGTTTTCTATTCCATTTGATGAATATAATTAATACTTGAAATTCTTTTACTGTTTTATTTTTTTAATTTAAAAAGGTGTTCTGACCTCATCTTTGTTTGTTCCATCCTCTGGTTTGTTTGTACTAGAGCTGGACATAGAGCCTTGCCCATGCTAGGCAAGTGCTTTCCCGCTGAGCTGCATACCCAGCTCCAATCCCGTTTGTATGTATGTTTCCGTAGGGGTGTGTGCGTATGCATGTGCGTAGGCATGCGTGTGTATGTATACACATGTTGAGGACAGGGGTCGATGTTGTCTTCCTCATTAAATTTACACCTCACTTTTTGAGACAAGGTCTTTCCTTGCATCTGGGGCTCACGGTTTAGGTAGACTGACTGGCTTATGTTTGGCAGTCGTCCAGCTGTCTCCAGCTCTTCAGCGCCGGGACTTCAGATCCACACTGTGCCTGGCTTTCATGTGGATGCTCACATGAGAACTCATCCGGTCCTCATGCTTGCACGACAAGCACTTATCTGACTGAGCCATTTCCCCACTGCCACCCACTTTTATATACATATTTCAACAAATTTTTCTTTCTTTCCTTTTCTTTTCTTCTCCCTCTCTCTCCCTTCCTTTATTTCTCTTTCATGTTTCAATAGCCTCTCGCTATGTAGAATTTGTAACCTTCTACCTCCTGAATATTGAGATTGCAGCACAGGTGTGCACCACCACACCCAGACACATTTTTTTTTTTTAATTTCACTTTAAAACTTGGCCTGTACAATGACCCTTTACTGGAAAAAAAATACAATTTGAGCCTTGCTACAACAGTTTTTGAAGATGTCAAGCTTTTTTAGTGATTCCTGTTTTAAAACCAGTGTATGGCTAAACACTGTCACTATAACTTAAGGATACTTTCAGACTTATGTTTAGCATTTTTAGGAAGAGTGAAAGATAACCCACGTGACTTAGCGGTTTAGTGAAAGATGGTCAGAGAGAGCATGATGTGTGATTTCCTCATTCTTCCTACTGTGGGCATCGAGAGTCAGCGGTGCAGGGACCTCTTGGAGCAGCATCAGAACTGTGGCTGCAGGCTCAGTTGACAGTGTCACCAGACAGAACATACTGCATGCAGTTTAACCCAGGGTTCTCAACCTTCACCCTATACCTAGTTCCTCCAGATGGTGGCATCTTGCAAAACTGGAGGACAACTCAGCAATAGTCAGGACAGACAGCAGTTCCATCACTATGGAGTCATGCCCTTCCCTCCCTCCCTCCCTCCTTCCCTCCCTCCCTCCCTCCTTCCCTCCCTCCCTCCCTCCCTCCCTCCTTCCCTCCCTCCCTCTCTTTTTTACTTCCTCCCCCTCCCCCAGTGTGCATGCATGTGTGCGCTTGTGTGTGTCTTACTGGAGACTGAAGGCAGGATCTCACCCCTTAAGCAAGCACTCCGCCACTGAGCTATATACTCAGCCCCACGTTTATTTTTTTATTTTGAGATAGGGTCTCCCTATGTGGTCCAAGCTGGTCTTGAACTCACCATCCTCCTGCCTCAGTCCCCTGTAAGATTTTATAGGTCTATGCTTCAGTTTTCCCTTTAAAATTACCACAAGCAAGTAAGAAGCATGTTCTGTGTTGGCGAGTTTAGAATTTACTGTTTGGAATTGTGGGCTGTAAGAAGTTGGTGTCCCGCTGATTCTGAAGCAGGCAACCAGGTTTGGGACTAGTGGTTAGGATGTGGATCGATGCAAATGTTTCATCACCGCATGGATGCCCCACGGATTGATTTGTTTTCTGAGACTTCTGAACCTAGAAGTGAATGGGCCCAGGGAGAAGCAGGCAAGAGTCTGCTGACTGGATGGTTTCAGGACTCATGCTGTTCACCACGAAACTCTCAAATGGAAAGGGGGAAAGAAAATTGCTGTGAGCTTGAACTGCTTAGAAATGATGCGTAGAAGGAGAAACGCAGATTTGGGTCTTGGTTTGTGAGAGAAAAGGCAAGCACCAGGATGAGAATCCTGAAGCTCATAGGAGCAGGTCTGGATTGATGTTCCTGCAAAAGGCCTTTCCCTTCTGGTCCATTGTTGTAGCCTTCAGTACCTAGAATAGGGGCTGGAGATAGCGGGTAGCCTATCAACTTGAAACAGGCTTGTTGGGTCCTGTGTATAACCCTGTGACGGGGTGATTATTTTACACTTGTATGGGACAAGCACAGTTCCTTGAACATGGATGCTGCTGCTAGTTACCAACTTCAGTGCTGTGTACATATTGAGCTAGCTCACTGTTCACTGAGAGGGCTATCCTGAATGTTTAGGAGTTTAGCAACATTTCTAGCACCTGCACACACACACATGCACACACTCACCCACCCCAGTTCCAGCTGTGTCAGACATAACTGGCTGGGTATTGCTGTATGGACAGAATCGTCCCTGGTAACTGAGAGCCACTGGTCCATATTTTTTTGCTAAGGCTTGGCTTGGAGAAGACTTGCAAAAATCTCAAGAGTCAGAATGGACTGCAAAGGTCACTGATGGTCACATCCCACACTGCCCAGTGGTCATTGTCTAAAGCTAGCCCAGCTGTACCCAGCTGTTGGATGTGTTCTGGGTGGTAGCCTCCCCCTCACACCCCCTCCCCAGCGACCTCTGCCTTATAGCCCAGCAGCCTTGACTCACACAATGGCAGAACCATTCTGAGCACACCATCTGCCTGAGCCCTACGGGCAGCATGGCTGTGGCTGTGTATAGATGCCACGTTTAGCCCCTTGGAAATAACCAGTCATCATAAACGCAAAAGGTCCCTGGGGAGCCTGGCTGTGTGCCCTACTCTGCCTGGTGAGCATGCCACAAGCCCTGCCCTCTGTTGCGTCTCTCCCTTCGTGTTTATTGATGTCAGTCATCTCCCTGACCCATCCAGCGCCATGTTGCAAATGGAAGGCAGGAAAGAAGAAGGGCGAAGAGAAGAAAAAAGAAAAAGGAGGTAAGAAGAATGAGCGAGAGAGCGAGCGAGAGAGCGTGGCCTCACCCAGGAATACATCCAGGACTCCTGGCTTTTACTTTGTACAGGGGCATTGGGTTTGCCCTCTCAGGTCAGCCCAGGAGTAGGGTTGGAATGGTTCTGCCACTGTCTGAAGGCAGCCTTTTGCCTTTAAAAAAATCTATAAAGAAATATATCCTGAAAACATCTGTGCAATTGGTGTGGGTGGCTTCTTTTGATAGGATAGACCAGAAGTACACAGAATGACAGCTAATGACACATTTGAAGCTGGAAACAGCGTTCACATTCTCTGCCAATCTCTCTCTCTCTCTCTCTCTCTCTCTCTCTTTCTCTCTCCCTCCCTCCCTTCCTCCCTCCCTCCTTTCCTCCTTCTCTCCCTCACTCTCTCTCTCTTCTTTCTCTCCAGGGTCTCCCTGCAGGCTACTCTCCAATTCATGATTCTCCTTTTCAGCATCCAGAGTGCTGCTATTCCAGTACTTAGTCACCTAACCAGGACAGGGTGTTAAATGAGCTAGAGACCCTGTACCTACAGGGTCAGGTGGTTTTCCTGGCTCTCTTTATTCTAGAACTTTGAAAAGTATACGTATTTTGAGTTATAGCTGTCAGTTGGGCTGCTCCCATCCAGCACCACTGGTGGCATGTACAGGGACTGTGGAGGGGCTTTGGGCATGAAGCAGGCCTTCTCCAGAGTCAGGCTGAGAGCCTCTGAGTACAGAAGTTCTTCAAATTCAGCTTGCCTTTCCCATGATTCCCCTCTAGACATCCCTAGTGGTTTAACTCTGGTGGCTGTGGGTGAATGTGATGTCCATATTCCTGACTAGCTGTGGATTCATTCGTGTGCACTGAATACATGTGGTCGTGCCTAGGCCTTTCTTCTGGAGCTTATATAGCAAGACACTATAAAAAGAAAACAAATGACAGGGGCTAGAATGTGGCTTATTCAGTAACATGCTTGCCACAGAAGCAAGAAGACTTGGGTTCTATCCCCCAAAACCTCAGTACAAAAGCCAAGTGTGGTGGCGAGCTTCTGTAATTCCAGCACTGAGGCGGTAAAGGCAAGTGGATCCTGGGGCTCCGTGGCCAGCCGGTCTACAGGAATTGGCCAGTGCCAGTTTTATTAAGAGACCCTATCTCAAAATGAAAGAGTGACTGAGGGAGGAAGGCTTTCAACATCCACCTTTGTCCTCCACATGGATCCTGCCTCAATTTTGCACGCATACCCACGCAGATGTGCATATGCACAACACACAGACAGACAGACAGGTAGACAGGAATGCGTGCATACACACGCATACACACATACACACACACAGAGCTCACCAAAATGAGTAAATACAGCAGGCAAACAGGCTTTGTAGTTCTGATCCATCGATAACCAAGCCTTCACCTCCATATGTGTGAAGGAACTTGGGCTGTTTTCTCATCTATGTGTGTACTCACATCTCTCATCTGAAGAACAGGTGTGAGTCTGTATTTGAAATTTTCCCACGCTGATGGCAGGGACGGGGAAGACGATGTATACTGTAAGGGGCTGTGTATTGTCTATCCAGCATTCAGTAACACAGATTAGGATCCAGATAGCCACAGAACGGCTTCATTTGTTTTCATTTTTATTTTTTGTCAGAGTGATGGGCAGATGACTCAGTTGGGAAGAATGCTTGTTTTGCAATCACAAAGACCCTAGATCAAATCCCCACTACGCTCATAAAAAGCCAAGCGTGTGACCCCAACACTGGGGGTGGGGAGTGGGGTAGAGATGGGTGTACCCCAGGATCTCACTGGCCTTCCAGCCTAGTTGAAACAGCAAGCTTATCTGTAAGAGACCTTGTCCCAAGAAAATAAATTGGCAGGCTCTGGCCTCGGCCTTCATGTGCTAGGGGTAAAGCCACACACTTAGATGTATGCACCACACATATACATACATATCAAACACTAAATAAACCAACAAGCAGGCAAATTGAAAAATCAAACTTTTCTGACTCAGTCCCCTTTTCCATTATAGGTTCCATTTTGGGGGCGGAGAATGCATCACACTTGTCCCTGCCTGCCAGGCTTGGCGTGTTTACGGACCTCTTTCAACCGGTTTATCTGTTTGGCCCGGAAGTGATCCCTCTGAAGCAGGAACTTGAAGTATGAACCTCCCCTGCACAATGTCTGTCAAGTCTCACTTGTGAGTGTGTCAAACAAAGAATATGCCAGAAAGAAACGCTCTCGCTTCCTCAACTTCCCAAGTCACATTTCAAGGTGACTTTTTTTTTTTTCTTTTCGAAGGAGAGTTTTGATTTTTGGATAAACGTATAAAGGGCACAGCATCCTGGAACGACTTCTCATTTCCCTGTTTATGTTTCGGCTTGGCATTTTTTTTTGAATACCAGTAACAACCGTGTTCACAAACAGGAGAATAAGAGTAGGTATTTTGTTGCAGAAGCTTTGTTTTTGTCCTTTGCAGCCCCTCTGTCCATCCTGCCGAGCGCACAGACATGCCCTCCCTTCAGAGACTCTGATGGTCCTCACTTTAGCCTAGCGTTCTAAAGTGGGGTCTCTACAGCCCTGGCTTGCTGGTAGACCTAGTAAGGAGGCTCAAACAGCTAGCTCTGTTCTCATTTGGTGGCAAGAGGGTGCATTGGAACCAGACACTCCAGATGGCTCATTGGGAGCAGAAGTTGAGAGTGCTTCTGGGATTTTTTCCTGCACCCATCTAGCCCAGGGGCTTTCAGTTCTGCCATTTAACTGGTGGGAGGACAAAATTAATGGGACACTGAAAGAATGTGGTCCGTTTTTCTAGATTTGTTTAAGCAAAAGGCGTTTTCTCCCTATTGAAATATTACATTTCTTTTTTCATTTTTTTTACTTGAAGATCTTTTTTTTTCTTTTAATCTTCTTGTTGGAGACATTCTAAGGAATGTCACTTGAGGGGGAAGCATTGATTTTCATCTGGCATGACAGGCGTCATCATTTAAAAATCGGTGTTAAGTTATAATTTAAACTTTTATTTGTAATCCAAAGGTCTATTGTAATGGATTTCCTGATATCTTGACATTTGTACTGGTATCAATATTTCTATGTAAAAAAAATTCTGTATCAGAATAATGACAATACTATATATCCTTTGATTTATTTTGATATTATATCCTTATTTTTGTCACGGTTGTCAACAGTTTTTATTACAAGCAGATTTCTATATAGCCCTCATCCTAAAGTGGGCAGACACCCCAAAGCTGGTGAAATCACCCTAACACTGCGTGCGTTTTAATTTCACATTCAGGAGAGTTGTGTTTGTGTGAATTTCAAGGTAGTACAGAAATGTATAAATAAACCATGTGTAACTATCAAAAAAGGCTTTGGAGAATGAAGGGAAAAGTGACACCCAGAAGTGACTGTTAGCTGAAATGGGCCTGCAGGTTCGCCCTGCAAAACCTGATGGAGTATATGCATCATGCATGACGTAGCATGGGCTAGGCTATAACCGCACAGTGGTGCGCATGTGCTCTGGCCTTGAACACTCCCCTAAATGTTGTCAGTCCGTATTGTGTCACAAATAAACAACATCTGAAACCGTCAGCTGAAGCGACTACACGTTTGCCCATGCCCACCCACCCCCTGCTCCCCAAAGTAGACCCCAGTGCTCCATTTTCTGGTTATCTGTTCAGTTAGGGGTTACACAGGTCCAGCGGCTATAACTTACGCCTCGGTCTAACGGGCGGCCCAATTGTATGGAATCTTGGTGGACTGGTCACCACAGCTTCTCAGAGAAGCATTTTCCATTTACTTTACGCCGGAGGAAACATCTTTAGCAAGTCTGTTGAAAACAAAATAATCAACTTGAACAAGGAGAATTATGGGAAAGAAATGGCCACGTCAGCAATGTGGTTATTTCCACATAACATTCAAGACATTTTTCAATAAGTGGCAAAATGTAATTTTAATTTTCGCCAAAATTAAAAGCTGCAACTATCCCTTATATAATCTTGTTCAAAGGCTCAAACCTAAAGGGACAGATGGAGTCTCGGGTGCTCAACCAAGAGGACCAAAATGCCTGGAAAGTAAACAGCCGAGCTGGGTGCCCATTAGCACTGCTGCCCCAGAGCCTTGGTGTTTGTTCCTTTTATTGCGTCTAGAGCAACACACTGTTTGGAGATTATTTCGCTAACTGACATCAAAACCACCACCTTTCAAATCACTGTTTCACAAACCATGTAGTCCCATTTCTCAGAAGATATATATATATATATATATAATATTTATTTATTATGTATACAATATTCTGTCTGTGTATATGCCTGCAGGCCAGAAGAGGGCACCAGACCCCATTACAGATGGTTGTGAGCCACCATGTTGTTGCTGGGAATTGAACTCAGGACCTTTAGAAGAACAGGCAATGCTCTTAACCTCTGAGCCATGTCTCCAGCCCCAGAAGTTATATATCTTTAAGTATTGCTATTGTGTGTGAGTGTGTGTGTATCTATGAGGAAGGGGGAGGGGAAAGGGGAGTGTGCAAGACACAACTGTGGAGGTCGAAGACAGCTGTACGAGCCAGTTCTCTCCCTCCACCTTGATGCATAGGCTCTGGGGATCAAACTTAGGGTCTCAGTTTTGCACTGCAAATGCTGTAAGGGGCTGGACCATCTCACCAGCCCTCAGGGGTTGTTGAGGACAGTTTTTATGGTCTATACCCTGGCAACCGCGTCTTCGGCTCCCAGGCTGGTCCTTCATGATGTGTGGGATGTCCTAGTCCTGAAACCCCACAAGGTAAGGCAAGGTAGGGATTTGTATTACCAGGTAAAAACAAACAAACAAACAAACACCGGTGTGTGTGTGTGTTTGTGTTTGTGTGTGTGTGTGCGCGCGTAGTGAGTTCTCTCGAGTGCAAGGCAGAAACAAATCTGGCGGTGACAACTAGTAACCAAACTCCAGTGCAGTTCTCGTCTCCCCCACGAGCTGAACGTGGAATGTCCCCACACGTGACCACCACCGGAGATGGGGCCATCGCGAGGTTTTATAGCCTGGCTCCCCATTGTCTCTTTGTTTCCTCACTCTGGGTGCACTTCGGGCAGCAGCTTCAGACTTGTGCCACCATGCCTAACCCTCACTGACTGACGGGAGAATCCCCTCACGCTGTGAACCTACATCAACCCTTCCTCCCGCAGTTGCTACTGGTCGGGGTTTTGTCATAGCAGCGAGAAGAATAACTAACACAGATTGTCATTTCTAACTGTTTAGCTTTGGATTTGAAAAAGATGTTTTTGCTTGTTGTTTGACCAAAGGAAACGTTTGTGCCCGAACTACATTCCCCGCTGAGGGAGGCTCAGGTGCTCGCCAGCATTTCAGTCCAGCTCTTAAGGCCCTGCGGTCAGTCAGTCCAGGTCCAAACCAAACACAACCCAATCGTCCTCTCCTCTGGTTATCATTCGGCTATTTCCTGGCTTCGGCGGGGGCTATTTTTAGCTAAGACATCAGGACCCTTGCAGTGTTTTGCATGCATCACTATAAAAGCCGCTGAAAACCTTTTGTGACCTTTCCATCTTTGCATTGTCGCACATGTCAGATAATATTCTTGGAACTGCTATTTCATTGGTTCATTATCTTTCCTCCAATCCATTCCTTTTGCATTTAACACCTGTACATCTTCCACTATGGAAAAAAAGGTTAACAAATAAAATATGTCTGTCTATGGCAGCCATAGTACTTTGAGTTACACATGTATTTACCTGCCCTAGGCTCCATGTATCTCACCTCATACACCTGTTCTTTAATGGGAAGACCTTGAACATCTATGTAGGGGACATAACATTAACAACCATCCATACCACAGGTTTCCCTGTTAGCCTTTCTAACGCCGTCCACTGGGTCCTTAAGGGAATCAGTCTTATTCTCTACGCCCACCACAAACACCATGCTGTTTTCGGTATACACATTCCCCAAAGCTAGAGGTGCTATTAATATATGACTCTTTGTGTTGGAGGCAGGGTCTCACTATGTGTTCCAGGCGGGCCTGTGAACTATCATGTTCCTGCCGCAGCCTCCCAAGTGCCAGGATTACAGGTGTGCTGAAGACAGAGGTTTCCTATCCTGCCGTTGCTCTCAAACACACCAAAGCTTATATTAATTACAAATGCTCGGCTGATGCGCAGGCTTATTATG